>NC_091230.1:14590537-14743037 GCF_040958095.1 Procambarus clarkii | reverse complement strand
ACGCCACACTCACCCACCTCTACTCTCTCTCTCTACGCCACACTCACCCACCTCTACTCTCTCTCTCTACGCCACACTCACCCACCTCTACTCTCTCTCTCTACGCCACACTCACCCACCTCTACTCTCTCTCTCTACGCCACACTCACCCACCTCTCTCTCTCTACGCCACACTCACCCACCTCTACTCTCTCTCTCTACACCACACTCACCCACCTCTACTCTCTCTCTCTACACCACACTCACCCACCTCTACTCTCTCTCTCTACACCACACTCACCCACCTCTACTCTCTCTCTCTACACCACACTCACCCACCTCTACTCTCTCTCTCTACACCACACTCACCCACCTCTACTCTCTCTCTCTACACCACACTCACCCACCTCTACTCTCTCTCTCTACGCCACACTCACCCACCTCTACTCTCTCTCTCTACGCCACACTCACCCACCTCTACTCTCTCTCTCTACGCCACACTCACCCACCTCTACTCTCTCTACGCCACACTCACCCACCTCTACTCTCTCTACGCCACACTCACCCACCTCTACTCTCTCTCTCTACGCCACACTCACCCACCTCTACTCTCTCTCTCTACGCCACACTCACCCACCTCTCTCTCTCTACACCACACTCACCCACCTCTACTCTCTCTACACCACACTCACCCACCTCTACTCTCTCTCTCTACACCACACTCACCCACCTCTACTCTCTCTCTCTACACCACACTCACCCACCTCTACTCTCTCTCTCTACACCACACTCACCCACCTCTACTCTCTCTCTCTACACCACACTCACCTTATACATGGCCAACCCACGTTTGAAACAATCAAGGGACCCCCACCTCCACCACGTTATGCAGTAATTGATTACATAAATCAACAAACATGTTACCGAACCAGTATTTACCCAGGTCTTTTCCTAAATCTAAACTTATCCAATTTATACCCATTGTTTCGTGCTCAGTCTTGTGTTGATACTTTTAATACCCTATTAATATCCCCTTTGTTATGTACATTCTTCCACTTATACACCTCTATCATGTCACCTAACTCTTTGCCTTTCCTGTGAATGCAATTTAAGCTTTGTTGGACACATTCAAGTGAATTTATATCCATTCTATAGTACGGCGACCAAAACTGAACTGCATAATCTAAATGAGGCCTAACCAGAGCAAGTTATAGCTGAATAACAACACTAGGTGTCTTGTTACTAATGCTTCGATTAATAAATCCCAGTGTCCTATTTGCCTTATTACGAACATTTATGCATTGATTTTTTTTGTTTTAAATTCATTAGTAATCATAACTCCCAGATCCCTTTTGCAATCCAACCTCACAATCTCAACACCATCTAGCTCATATTTTGTAACTATCATCATTATCTAGCCTTAAAAACTTACATTTGTCAGCATTAAACTGCTTCTGCCAATCTTTTGACCATTTCAAAACACTATCTAGGTCGTCTTGAAATGATAGTCTCTCTTTTTCCGTATTTATTTCCCTCCCGATTTTTGCATCATTGGCAAATTTGCAAATATTGCCGTTCAAACCTGAATCTAAATCATTTATATGTATTATGAATAAAAGAGGTCCCAGGACAGAGCCTTGAAACACTCCACTTATTAGACTTATTAGAGTCTATTAGGGGATTAGACGAAGCACCCGGGGATTTACTTGGCTTGAGTTTCACTATTTGTTTAATAACGTCCTCCTTGATAACTGCTAAACTAGTCAACCTGTCCTCTTCCCCAACAATGTAGACTTGTTCGGCTGAAGGCATAATGTTAAGTTCCTCTTTAGTAAATACTGTACAGATAAAATATTTATTAAAAATACCATTCATCTCTTCTTCGTTATCAGTTATCTGACCTGTCCCAGTTTTTAAGGGTTACCTACCCTACCTTGAGGTGATTTCGGGGCTTAGCGACCCCGCAACCCGGTCGTCGACCAGGCCTCCCCATTGCTGGACTGGTCAACCAGGCTGTTGGACGCAGCTGCTCGCAGCCTGACGTACGAGTCACAGCCTGGTTGATCAGGTATCCTTTGGAGGTGTTTGTCAAGTTCTCTCTCTAACACTGTGAGGGGTCGGCCAATTATGCCCCTTATGTGTAATGGAAGCGTTTGTTGAACAGTCTCGAACCTCTGATGTTGATAAGAGTTCCGTCTCAGAGTACCTGTTGCACCTCTGCCTTTCAACGGGGACATTCTGCACATCCTGCCATGCCTTCTGGTCTAATGTGATACTATGTGCAGTGATACTATGTGATACTAATGTGATACAGTACTATGATCTGTGTGCAGGTTTGGGACCTATACTTTCCCTATTTTTTGTTCGAAATAACTGATACAACCCTTTAAGATTTGTCTTTGCTTGCTCTGCTATGCCTATAAGAACTTCATAGTTTCTTTTTGCCCTCATTATGTCTTTTTATCATTTCTAACCAGTTGTATGATTTCTTGTTCTAAACTAACTTCCCTATTCTTTATCCTTTTGTACTCTCTTTCTACCTATAAGGTTCTTCAGATCCTTTGTTATCCATTTCAGGTCATTAGTATTCAATCTATTCAATTTGTATGGTATACTACGTTCCTGGGCTTTGCTTACAATATTTTTAAATATGTTATATTTTGAATCCACATCGAAATCCCTTTTTACCTCCCCCATCGCTGGGTTCATGTCTCACTCCAACACTGGCCCACCCCTCCATGCCCATGACTTTCCAATCTATTTCACCCCAAAAAATTCTAAGGCTATTAAAATCAGCTTTCCAAAAATCTGACACTTGAACAGAATTTTCCCCTACAAATCTATTTCTTTCTATACTAAATCTGATTTCTTTGTGATCACTGTTCCCTAGCTCACTTTTTATATTGATGTCATTAATGTGTGTTTCCCTGTTAATTAATACTAAGTCTAAAATACTGTATTATTTTCCAGCATTCGTTCCTTAATGTGTTGCGTAAGAAAGTAATCGTCAATTAATTCCTGAAAATTTTCTGCTTCATTATTCCCTGTTCTGTTAAACCAGTTTATTCCACTAAAATTTAAGTCACCCGTGACACAAATACTGTTAGACCTAGATGCTCTAGATATTTCATCCCATAAATGCTTTGCTTCCATTCTGTAAGTTTGGTGGCCTGTATATAACTCCTATAATAAGATTATTTAGCCCCTCAAGGTGCTCGGAAAGTGCAGGAAGTACCTAAGCGAATTTTGGTTGTCCGTTGCTTCTATATTATATATAGTAAAAATATAGGTCTTCGAACAGTAATTGCTATGTAATTACCCAAGTGTAGTTACAGGATGAGAGCTACACTCGTGGAGTCCCATCTTCCCAATACAGTTTGTCACATAACGCTTTGACGACATTGATGGTCTTGGCCATCACCACCTTTTCATTTAACTTGTTCCAACTGTCTACCACTCTGTTCGCAAAAGTAAACTTTCTTATATTTCTTTGGCAGTTCCATTTTAGTTAGTTTAAATTATGCCCTCTTGTTCTTGAAGTTCTAGATCTCAGGAAGTCTTCCCTATCAATTTTATTGATTCCCGTTAATATTTTGTACGTAGTGATCATAACGCCTCTTTTTCTTCTATCTTTTAGGTTTGGCATATTTAATGCCTCTAACCTCTCCTCGTAGCTCTTGTCCTTCAGTTCTGGGAGCTATTTAGTGGCATGTCTTTGCACCTTTTCCAGTTTGTTGATGTGCTTCTTAAGATATGGGCACCATACAACCACTGCATATTCCAGCTTTGGTCTAACAAAAGTCATGAAGAATCTGTTTAGTATTTTGCCATCCATATATTTAAAAGCAATTCTGAAGTTAGAAAGGGTAGCATATGCTTTCGCACAATGTTCTTTTTGTGGTCCTCAGGTGACAGTTTTCTATCAAGAACCACCCCTAGATCTTCTCTATCAGAATTCTTTAAAGATTTCTCACATAATTTATAGGCCATGTTCTCCCATTCCATATTTCATAACATGGCATTTATTCACATTAAATTCCATTAGCCAAGTGATGCTCCATACACTTATTTTGTCAAGGTCTTCTTGAAGGGTGTGACAATCATCTAAGATGCTAAGATACTATCTTCCCTATTATCTTAGCATCATCAGCAAACATGTTCATATAATTCTGTATTCTATCTGGTAGATGGTCACTTGTAGATTGGTCACTGGCCCTGATGCAATTTCTGTTGAACCAATCCTGTTTCCAGGTTCTGCATTTCTGCATTGGTATAAATTTTGTTGTGCCTTTATCATATATTTAAAAAAAAAACTTACATCTTATTTACTTCCTTACCTAACAGCAAGTCTTTCTAGTCAAATCCCTTAAAGAATTTTCCAAGTTCCCCATAATAGCCTCTCCTGAAATCAGGTTCTTCAACTGCTTCAACCTCCTCATTTTTTTCCAGATTATAATACATTGCATACTTTATTCCCAAAAAGACATGGTCACTTTTACCCCAGGGAGGAAGGTACTGAATGTCAAATATCTCTACCTCTTCCCCGGTAAATATCAAATCCAGCATGGAGGGAACATCCCCTTCCCTCATCCTCTTAGCTTGTTTAACGTACTGATACATAATTGTTTCCAGGATGAGATTTATGAATCTACTAGGTCCAAAAGACCTCTGTTCTAGCTTCATACAGCCAGGGAGTCGGTCGGCCGAGCGGACAGCACACTGGACTTGTGATCCTGTGGTCCTGGGTTCGATCCCAGGCACCGGCGAGAAACAATGGGCAGAGTTTCTTTCACCCTATGCCCCTGTTACCTAGCAGTAAAATAGGTACCTGGGTGTTAGTCAGCTGTCATGGGCTGCTTCCTGGGGGTGGAGGCCTGGTCGAGGACCGGGCCGCGGGGACACTAAAAAAAAAAAAAAAGCCCTGAAATCATCTCAAGATAACCTCAAGATAGCCCGTCCTCCAAACAAAGACCCAAAAGTTACTCCATGCAACAGCCAAACCCCCTGTTTATGAATGAAAAACCGTTTACACACGACTCTCAACTGTTGACGTTCGAACACTTCCGGAACAAGTGCTTCACTGATGAATTTTGTTCAAAGCATAACGCTATAAATGCTTCACCCGTGTACTACAAATACCTAACCAAACCAGTGCCTATATGTGCACAATATGCTATTATAATATTAATTTATATTTGAAAAAATCCCAGTTTTGAATGAACAGCATGTTAAAATTTATGAATGCGTCTTTGGGGGTTGACCGATGGATGTAATGAACTTGAGTCGAAGATGGCTTGCTCCATATGCCTCCCAGTCTATGGATTTCAAGTTGAAGTCGCCGACTACAAACAGTTTTGATCAATATTTTTCTGCTCTCGCTATAATCTCTCATTATTGTTTCAAGACCCTCTCGTTTATTGTCCATATATTTATCATTTATACGTGTGGAACTTGCCAGGCCCTAACAATAGGAAGCCACATTGGAACCCTCCCAGAAATGTCATTATAATATTCTTTTTATCTGTGTGCCATAAGAGCTTCTTGTGACCAATATCCATATAATTATTATTGGGATTCTACCCAATGTGATCCAAATTAACCAGTGATCTTTCTACATTACTTGTGTTCATTGATTGCACTCTTGTTAAGTTTCTGTAAATTCATTATATATATTATCACAACTATTGCCCAAAATGATATAGAAATATTCACTACAGAGAACTACTGTAATATGAAAGTTTTTATGCCCACTACCAACACTACCTCTTCTAAAAATACTGTACAAGAAGTTTTTTGTTTAAATGTTTCAGTGATGGTATTTGAAACACTATACAGTATTAAATTTGGTTTGTAGGCTATTTAAACTTTTTAAGACAATTATATTTGAAGCATTATTTTTGTATTTTTTTTCTGGATTAGAGTACTGTACTGTGCTGCATATGTTTAGGTCACATGTACTTCACCCCATCCCTCTCCAGTGTCAGCCATCCACTGCAGGCTTCTAGTCCATGTCCCAGCATCAACCATCAACAGTAGCCTCCCTCCCACTCCCACCTGCCCCTTACAGCCCACAATCTGTCATTAGGAAAAGAGGAGCTAGGATTTACGACCCTAGCTAGAGACTTTAGGTGAATTAATTGCAGACAGTAATTTTTAATTTAGTACAGTACAAGTCCCTGGTAGTCTCCTCTCATATCAATCCCGGCAGGTTTTTCCCACAATGTGCACCGAATATGGCATTAGCAAGAGTACTGTTTTGATCTTCTAAAGGCCAAACCTATCATTTTGACTATTTCTTTAGAAGTGAAAGTGATAAGGAAATACAAAACAGAAAGGTACTGTATTAAGTAAAGCAAAAGTGGAGTGTTGATAATGTAGTGTGGCAGTGGTACAAACAAAAGCGTGAGGAGATGAAGAAGCCAGTGGCACGCTGGCTTCTCATGGAAAAGGAACGCGAGTTTCACCAAGCAATGAAAATTCCTGAGAAATGTGTGTACTGTATAGTGATGGATGGCTGATCAACATTTGATCACCTGTTGAGCCGGACACTAGCCATCAAACACCATATAATCTGTGGCTTGTGCCATGAAAACAACCTTCCAATAGGTCTGTTATTGTTAAAGATAGTAGTATCAGCCAACTGCCCCAAGAGTGATGACACATGCCTTAGAATCCACTGACCATTAAGGCCTCTTACAGTATTAATATACAAGATAGCATGTTGGCTTGAGACAGCAGAAATCACAATCTATTTGTTGATGCTCTGTTTGGTGATTGGATATCGACAACTGAGAATTTGTGGTGCACAGATAAAACTAGCTCTCAGTGCACCTTTTTAGGTGTTTACCACAATTATTGTACAATTTAAGGACTTTATGTAACCTGAAAACAAAATCAAACAAGTTAAATACTGTACAGTACTGGTATAATACAACCATTAATAATTTGACTAAAAAAAATTTCTTATAAATTAAAAAAGAAAAAAAAAGAATGCGCTCATGGTTAAACTGAGTGTTTAAATTTTTATTAATACTATTTCTCTCTTTAGAAACCCTTATTATATGCTATTGGAGTACAGTATACTGTACTATTTAAATATTTTCCAGCAAGCTTGCAGTTTTGTTTTACACACACGAGTACAATCACTATAGCTTTTTTTTTAGATTGACTGAACAGGTGTACAGCAGCTGTCAGCCATTTACAGTATTGTAAACCTCTTTCTAGTGTCACCAGCCATCACACAATTGCTTCCCAGTATCAGCTAGCTGCGGGGACGCTAAGCCCCGAAACCATCTCAAGGTAACCTCAAGGTAGGCCCTAATAGAGCTGTACAGGTATATCCTTTCCCAGTGTTAAACTTCTGCAGTACAGTACATTATTGTACATATCATTCCAGCTTTAGCTATCCAGAGTACTGTGCTTTGCACCCCAAGACAATATCAGCTGCCCACAACAGGCAACTATACAACCCTTCCTGGATGGTATATAGGCTAGTACAGTTGGTTAACAATTGAAAGGTCCTCACTTCAATTCCCAATCGGGCAGAGATATTTTTGCACAATTCCTTACACCTGATATGCTGTTCATCTTAAAATAAGTACCGGTAGGTATCTGGGAGCTATTCAACTTATGAGTTGCATCCCAGGAAAATTCAGTCATTGGCTTAGGGGATCTCAATAAGCTTAACCATCTGCAACAGTCTCACCAATGTTACACCAACCCCAGAGCCAAAGAAAGAAAGAAGGAATATTTAGGCAAGCCTACTATGAAAGAATGTGCTAACATTGTATGAAAGATATGGAGATACAAGTACTGATACCGCATGTTCAATGTCTCTGGTGCTTTGTTTTGCAATCAAGGTAAGCCTTTGTGAGCCTAGACTGGAATGTACGATGAAGCAAAACAATTGTGTGCAATCTGTGGATGTCACAAAAGATGACATTGTTGGTCTGGAAATGATAGTCTCAGCAGAATAAGTTAGAGATCCACACTGTCAAAGGTGGACATGTTACAATAAAAAGTGTGCAAATACAAGGGGAACAGAGAAGTATAGCACTTGAGAGGACAAGATGGTAAGTATGCAAATGCAAAAAATTTTGTACAAACAGTTAAGCTGATATAATACCACTGGCATATGCAGTATAATTTAGGTATTTAGGAACACTATGTAATTCTTGCTGTATACACTATGTGTACACAGCAAGAAGCCCAGGGTTGAAGAGATGTGACTTTGGACCTAAAGCTATGAGCTGGAGATAACATTGAATAATTATGCTAACCTTTGGACTATGTAAGCCAAGAACTTCAAGGAATATGCTGATGGATAGCTATGATAAATTCCTAAAGATGGTAGCAGTACAGTGTATGTGTTTTTATTTTAAGTAGTTGGGCCTATGTATAGTTTACAGCAGCATTCTAAAACTTTGCACCCTTGAAATAATCCCAGGTTGCACTTTAGATACACTTGTATGGATTTCATTGTCAAATGAAAGATAATTTCTGTCTTTGCTCTCGATACAGCTTAAACGAGAAAATTAAACAAAAATGACTCTGAAATACATTTGCATATTATAATTTGCCCAGTTATGAAATCTCAAGCGGAACCACTAGTTACCTTGGAGTTCTGCTGAACCTCGGTTGAGAAATGCTGGCTTAAGAGTATCAAAAATGAAACACCAAATAACACTACCGAGTAAAATGTTACCTGAATTATATATGAAGTTTACCAATGTGAAACTACAGTTTCTTTACCAGACAGTGAAAGTTAATCACACAAGAGGCCACTGCTTGACATGTAACAAAAATGTTGAAATTCAAGGAATATATTGGATTATATCATTTCTATTGTAGGGACTACCCTATACAAATACTGTATTAGGTTATGTGCAAACCATATCCAACACCAGAGTCAGCTGTAGACAGGAAAGCAGACATACAGTGTTGATACCTGGTTGATGGGGTTCTGGGAGTCGTTCTACTCCCCAAGCCCGGCCCAAGGACAGGCTTGACTTGTGAGAGTTTGGTCCACCAGGCTGCTGCTTGGAGCGGCCTGCAGGCCCACATACCCACCACAGCCCGGTTGGTCCGGCACTCCTTGGAGAAAACTATCTACTGTAGTTTTATCTTGATGTCCACGGTTGTTCCGGCAATATTGCTGATAGTCGCTGGTAGGACGTTGAACAACCGTAGACCTCTGATATTTATACAGTGTTCTCTTATTGTGCCTATGGCACCCCTGCTCTTTACTTGTTCTAATCTGCATTTTTTACCATATCGTTCACTCCAGTACATTGTTATTTTACTGTGTTGATTTGGGACCTGGCCCTCCAGTATTTTCCATGTGTATATTATTTGGTATATCACTTGTCTCCTTTCTAGTGAGTACATTTGGAAAGCTTTGAAACGATCCCAATAATTTAGGTGCTTTATCTCGTCTATGCGTGCCGTATATGTTCTCTGTATTCCCTCTATTTCAGCAATCTCTCCTGCTTTGAAGGGGGAAGTGAGTACTGAGCAGTACTTAAGACAGGACAACACAAGTGATTCGAAGAGTACAACCATTGTGATGGGATCTCTGGATTTGAAGGTTCTTGTACTCCATCCTATCATTTTTCTGGCTGACGCAATATTTGCTTGGTTATGCTCCCTAAATGTTAGGTTGTCGGACATCATTATTCCCAAATCCTTGACATGCTGTTTTCCTACTATGGGCAGATTTGATTGTGTTTTTTACCCCCTGTATTATGTTTCAGTTCCTCATTTTTGCCGTACCTGAGTACCTGGAATTTATCACTGCTAAACATCATGTTATTTTCTGCTGCCCAATTGAAAACTTTGTTAATATCTGCTTGTAGTTTTTCAGTGTCTTCAGCAGAGGTAATTTTCATGCTGATTTTTGAATCATCTGCTCTTGTAGTGCCTCAGTGATTTTGTCGTAATGGTTAGTAGCTGTGAGAGGCATGATCTTCCCTCTGTAAATCCATGTTGGCCTGGATTGTGGAGGTCACTGGTCTCCATGAAACTAGTGACCTGACTCCTGATCACTCTCTCAAATACTTTTATTATGTGGAACATTTGTGCAACTGGTCTATAATTCTTTGCCAATGCTTTGCTCTCTCCCTTGTGTAGAGGGGCTATGTCTGCTGCTGCTGCTGTCAGCGCATCTAGTATCTCTCCCATATCCAAGCCCTTCCTCCACACTATACTGAGTGAGTGGATGTAAGCCATCCATGGTACATTACACCTCTTCCCAGTGTCAGCAATCCAAACAAACTATATATCACTGTCAACCATCCACAGTGCTGCGCATTCCTTCCCAGTGTCAACAATCCACAGTACTATACACACATTCCCAGTGTCAACAATCCACACCGTGTTGACACACCGTGTTGACACAGTACGCTGACACACCATGTTGACACAGTACGCTGACACACCGTGTTGACACAGTACGCTGACACAACGTGTTGACACAGTACGCTGACACAACGTGTTGACACAGTACGCTGACACAACGTGTTGACACAGTACGCTGACACAACGTGTTGACACAGTACGCTGACACAACGTGTTGACACAGTACGCCGACATTTCCAGTGTCAACAATCCACGGCACTACACATTTCTTCCCAGTGTTAACCACCTACACTATCTGGAGTATATCTGGAACATACCTGGTGAGGATTTCGGGAGTAGTTCTACTCCCCGAGGCCAGCCTAGGGCCAGGCTCGACTTGTGATAACTTGGTCCAACTGGCTGTTGCTTGGAGCAGCCTGCAGGCTCTTATATCACCTATAACCCAGTTGGTCAGGTACTTCTTGCAAGCACTTGTCTAAATGCTTCTTGCAGATATCCACCTTCGTGTTCCATCAATATTTTGAATGCTTGCTGGGACAATATTGAACAGCCGTAGACCCCTGATGTTCAGATACTGCTCTCTGATTGTACCCATGGCACCTTTACTCTCAGATTCTATTCTGCACCTATACATCCCCTCCCAGTGTCAACCATCCAGTGCAATTCACACCTTCCTAGTCTCAACCATCCACAGCAACATACTGAATACCCTTCTTCAGGGTCATTCATCTACAGTAATGTAGACAAAACAGCTTGCGGGTACAGTGACATAGACTTCCCAGTGTCAGCTGGTCACAGTCCTGTGCACCACTTCCCAGTGTCAGCTGGTCACAGTCCTGTGCACCACTTCCCAGTGTCAGCTGGTCACAGTCCTGTGCACCACTTCCCAGTGTCAGCTGGTCACAGTCCTGTGCACCACTTCCCAGTGTCAGCTGGTCACAGTCCTGTGCACCAGTTCCCAGTGTCAGCTGGTCACAGTACACCCCTTTCTTAGTGTCAGCCATATACAGTACATCTCTTCCTAGTGTCAACTGTCCACAATACAGTACACCCCTTCATAGTACTCACCTAGCTGTGCTTGCGGAGTCAAGATACGGCTCTTTGGGCCCACCTCTCAACTGGTGTACAGATTCTTGAGCCTACTGGGCTCTATCATATCTACCTTTGAAACTGTATATGGAGTCAGCCTCCACCACATCACTGCCTAATGCATTCCATGCATTAGTGTCAGCTGTCCACAGTACATACACTCCTTCATAGTGTCAGCTGTCCACAAAACACTTCTCCATAATGTCAGCTGTTTACAGAACACCATCTTCCTTGTGTCAGTCGTCCACAGTAAACCCCTTTCCAATGTCAGCCTTGCAAAGTACTCCCCTTTTAGTGTCAGCTCAGCTGTCCACAGCACGCCCCTTCCCAGTGTCAGCTTTCCAGGATAAATTCCACCCCAACGTGAGAAGACGACCACACACACATGCCAGTGTCAGCAGGGCACCTGACGCCCACCTCAGCCACACCAAGAAGAGTCAGCCTCGGGTCAAGGAACGTCAGGAGGCGGCCCAAAACACCAGTCCCAAGACCACAGTCAGCAGACTGGCCAAGGTGAGCCGCGGCGCCCGCGTGGGCGGCGGTGCTGCTGGAGGAGGAAGAAGAAGAGCCAGGTACTCACCTGTACCATAGAGAAGAGGTGGTGGTGGGAGGGAGGAACCAAACACAGTACTATCACACACAACAACACCACACTGCCGCCATCTACGAAAATCAATCAGCAACTGCTGTATAATCTCTATACACATACATACGTCTGCTTTAATTAGAATAGTCGTTTTGTTGTGATAAATGTGGCATTATTGTTTATGCTGTTTTTTTTAATTGACAAGTTGTGTGGAAATTATATCTTTCCACATAACTTATCAAATTTTCTCAAAGACTATCTTCATCATTACTCGCCAGATGCTGTTTAGAAAGTGGCGCCAATTTTGAAACTCGTCTGTATCTTAAATAGTTTTGTACATTTTCTCCTAAACATTTTTATAGATAACATTATCACATATATTATAGCAATGAGTAAGTATTTTAGTAAAAATTATTATAAACTTTCTGAATTTATGGCTAATTATAGCAATTTGATAAGTGTATTTGTAAGTAGTTTTTATGTCAATAATTATCTATAGTAATTCATTGTGTCGGGGGACAGGAAGCCAGTTTATACATACAGTACATGTTAGGCTTATATCGAGGTCTCCCCCCCCATCCAGGGTCGAGTTACTGACCCCTAACTCCCACCCCAGGATTCAACCCCAGGACAGCGCTCGGGGTTTGTAGTCCTAAGGG
The DNA here is from genome assembly GCF_040958095.1 of Procambarus clarkii. Classification (NCBI taxonomy): domain Eukaryota; kingdom Metazoa; phylum Arthropoda; class Malacostraca; order Decapoda; family Cambaridae; genus Procambarus; species Procambarus clarkii. The sequence goes on along the minus strand of NC_091230.1, from coordinate 14,730,368 downwards.
TCCGAGTTCAATCTCCGGCGAAGGCAAGACAAATGAGCAGAATTTCTTTCACCCTGATGGCTTTGTTCACCCAGCAGTAAATAGGTACCTGGGAGCTAGACGGCTGCTACGTGCTGCTTCCTGGGGATGTGTGTGTGTGTGTGTGAGAGAGAAAATTAGGATTAAGACTTGCAAGAAAAACTATGCGTGCTAGTGGCTGTATAAAAATGTAAAAACTCTTGTATATATATATATATATATATATATATATATATATATATATATATATATATATATATATATATATATATATATATATATATATATATATATATTTATATATATATATATATATATATATATATATAAAGCTTTATAGAAAAGTTTCAGTTATATATATAACTGAAAACTTTCCAATTACCGCCCGAAGGATGGGTATGGGGTCCACTACCGCCCACAGGATAGGTATGGGGTCCACTACAGATCACCGGATGAGTGTGGGGTTCACTACTGCTGGGTATGGCGGGCATAATTAATAAACACGGTCTCCGTGGTGTAGTGGTAAGACACTCGCCTGGCGTTCCGCGAGCGCTATGTCATGGGTTCGTATCCTGGCCGGGGAGGATTTACTGGGCGCAATTCCTTAACTGTAGCCTCTGTTTAACGCAACAGTAAAATGTGTACTTGGATGAAAAAACGATTCTTCGCGGCAGGGGATCGTATTCCAGGGACCATAGGATTAAGGACTTGCCCGAAACGCTACGCGTACTAGTGGCTGTACAAGAATGTAACAACTCTTGTATATATCTCAAAAAAAAAAAAAAAAAAAAACTAACCTAAAAACAGAACCCACAAAGTGGAAGGTTTGTGAGACTCTGTATACGACAAGATTGGTGTCAGGGCGAAGAAATGTGTAGAGAGGAATGAGATGTGGCATGAGGCTAGATAATGACTAGCTGGTACTGGTAGGCACAAAATATCGAATATTGAACATAGCTATTGGTGGATATTAAGTTTTTTTTTTTTTTTTTTTTTTTTTTGAGATATATACAAGAGTTGTTACATTCTTGTACAGCCACTAGTACGCGTAGCGTTTCGGGCAAGTCCTTAATCCTATGGTCCCTGGAATACGATCCCCTGCCGCGAAGAATCGTTTTTTCATCCAAGTACACATTTTACTGTTGCGTTAAACAGAGGCTACAGTTAAGGAATTGCGCCCATTAAATCCTCCCCGGCCAGGATACGAACCCATGACATAGCGCTCGCGGAACGCCAGGCGAGTGTCTTACCACTACACCACGGAGACTGCGATTTTACCTGCTTTATCTGAAGATCTATTAAGAGGAGTCATGGGGCGCTTATCAAAGGATATACGTAGGAGGCGATGTCGGGGAGGAAGGACTTCATACCCACCCAGATCAGTCAACTTGCGGAGCGAGGCTGAGGGTAACAGTGGCATTACTCATTCGTCCTTATCCAGGCCAAGCGATATGCGCGTCATCCACATTGCATCCATCAACCAATACAACAGATCAGATGGTCGACACTGACTGTTGATAGGCCTCAGTGAGGACTTACTGATACATGGTCTGGCTCAGAGGGTCGAGAAGCCAGCTGAACAGCCTCATGGCGTGTATCAACCCACTGCTGCTATTGTCTCTCAACTTATATATGGCACACAAACACCCTCCATATGAAGAAAGTTTTTTTTGTTCACTTTGGATGGTTAGAAGCACTTATACATGCACTTTGTTGAAACATATGTTTGTAACACAATGTTGGTGGCGCGTTGTATGTTGCCCCCTTCAAGAGCACTGCTTATTACTCAACTTTCAACCCAACATGTGATGGATAAAGCTTAAGTTGATACTTGTGAGACCAAGCCAAGCAAATATATAACACAGAGATATGTTGTATACTGGCTACAAACCTCCACAGACTCACCCTCACTAAAGATCTTATCAGCGACAGATTGACTAATGACGCCTAACACTTTTAACGTGTTAGATTAGATAGAAGCACGATAAGCCTTGCTTCATTATATTCACGTGAATGGTATAATAAAATAAGTCCGTGTGGTTACACACACACGCGCTGTCTCTTACCACAAGTCCAGACCCAAGTGTACACGAGGCTACCAGCGCCGCGGTAGCTACAGATTTTATTTTCAAATCAATTCAAATGTTTATTCAGGTAAAACTACATACATACAAGTTACAAACATAATGTTGGATTTCTAAATAGAGCTAGTACATACAGTGCCTAAAGCCACTAATACGTACAGCGTTTCGGGCAAGGTGTGGGAAAACACTTAGACTAAAACTTAATAGTAATTGAGATCAAAGTTTAAATTGAGTTGAAAAAGGGAGAAAGGAAAAAAAACATGGCGAAAATCAATAGTTATACAAGTTGGTCAACAAAAAGTATGGTTTGGATATAGCAAGACATGGGTTGACATTTAGAGGGGTAAGGTAGGTTACAAGAAGGGAGTTTATTAGGTAGTACTTAGTTTTTCTCTTAAACTGGTTGAGAGAGGTACAGCCTTTGACGTGATTGGGAAGGTCATTCCGCATTCTGGGTCCCTTGATTTGCAGAGCATTTTTAGTTTGGTTGTGTCGCACTCATGGAATATCAAATTGGTATTTGTTTCTGGTGTGGTGCCCATGGGTTCTGTCACAACATTCTAGAAAGCGTTTAAGGTCAGGATTGGCATTACAGTTCAGAGTTTTAAATATACAGAGGGTGTGCAGTGACTTAATATCTAACATATTCAAAGATTCACGTAAGGGTGCCGAGTACTTTCTGTGACCAAAGTTTATTACTGTTCTAATAGCAGATTTGTGTTGAGTAATTAGAGGACGTAGATGATTTTTGGTAGTAGAACCCCAAGCACAAATACCATAATTGAGAAAAGGATAGATGAGAGAGTAATAGAGCGTTTCAATGGCAGGGCGAGGTACATAATATCTGATCTTAGAAAGAATGCCAACAGTTTTAGAAACTTTTTTTGCTACACTGTATTTTGAATGTGGCCCTGGAAATTCAGCTTGTTATCGATGAGAACACCAAGTAATTTACCATCTACTTTGTTACTAATTTGTATATTGTTTATTCTTAGATTAATTTGATCTGAGGATTTATTACCAAACAAATAAATAAATAAATAAATATAAATATAAATATGTTTGTTCAGGTAAGGTACATACATACAAGTGATGTTACATTAATAGACTGATATATAGATAGAGCTAGTACATACAATGCCTAAAGCCACTATTACGCAATGCGTTTCGGGCAAGAAAAACATTAATATCTAGAACTTAATACTAATTGAGCATAAAGAATAATATACAAAATATAAAAGGTTTTGTCAATGTTAATTTAATAACACTTTGACGTAGCCGGGTCGTAAATTAACGACGTGTTTATTTCTACGGGTTCCGTAGCTGAGTCGTAAATAGCCGCGCGATTTAAGAAAAACATTAAAAAATCCAGTTCTTATTCGATCGACTTGGGGTTAGTATGAAAATGTTTGCCATTAAATTTCCGTTTTCTCCAATAGGCACATGGCCTATTTGAGAGAACGGCATTGTATTGTAACTTAGTGGAGAAACTATTGAATTGTTGACACAACGCGGGTAATCGCCCACTTCACACACTCTTGGTGTGGGCCGCGATCATGATTCTACATTTATATGCATATGTATGTGTAGGGAATTTTATTGCGAGTTCAGTGATATAAAAGTTAACACTGTAGGACTAATGTGGAGCTGACAACAAACAAAAGAGTATGAACATTTTGTTGCTGTTTGGGCTTCACGGCGAGTGAAGCGTGATCTACGTTTTTATTTATTTCGTGGTGGGATAGCTAATGCTTTGGTGACATTTTATATATATGATCTTGTAGAGAATTTTATTGCCAACACATTGATACCAAAATGATATACGTAGCTCGAGAATTGGTGTCAGGAGAGTGAAAAGATTATACACTTTTTGGTGTTTACGCTCAAGAGCCCAAAACGCCGCGCGCACAAAGCGCTTTCTTTTTCACCAGTACCGTTATTAAGAAGGTTGTGGTGGTTGACAGTGTCAAAAGCCTTACTTAGGTCAACAAATAACCCAACAGGGAACTCATTTTTATCAAGAGCTGCATGTATCAAGTTAATCACACTAATCAGAGCATTGTTAGTGCTTTTTTGGGGATCTAAACTCATATAGACAAGAGCTAAGTATATTGTGTTTAGTTAGATAAGAGTAAAGCTGCTTGTAGATCAGCTTTTCAAATATTTTTGACAAGGCTGGCAGAATTTATATAGGTCTGAAATTGTTGACATTAGTGAGATCACAACATTTATGGACTGGGATTACTCTCGTTTTTTTGTTTTTAGAATATCCGAAAAGGTTTGGAGTTCAAGTGATTTGTTGTAGAGCAAAAAAATTATTAGAGTTAGTATCTCAGCAAGGGAACTTGACTTTGTTTTAAGAGAAAGGATTATCTCATTAACATCAGAGGAATTAGCGTGAGTTAGGTACAGAGACTCTGGATAGTTTCCTGTAAGGTAGTCCTTAACATTAGAGAGGATGGGATATCATTTGCAAGGAATGTGCCAATTTCTCAGTTTGGTTTAATGGTTTAAGTATTACAAATACACTCATGATAAAGTCATGTAAGAAATCATACTCTCGCTCTAAATGAACTAGAACATTTTTGGACTGCCTGCAGCAACACACAGGCACAACAAAAGCTAACCAAACACTTGGAATAATCAAAAGCACTTTCCACTTCAAGAAAACGAAGGTAGTGATTCAATTGTATAAATCGTTGGTGTGCCCCCATTTGGATTACTGTATCCAAGAATAGAGACCTCATCTTCAGAAAGATATAGCTGCTCTGGAGAAAGTGCAATACTGGGCGACAAAAATAATTCCAGAGCTAAGTCAACTCACGTATCAGGAACGGATCAGGGCCATAGGGCTAACAATACTGCAAACCAGGAATGACAGGGTGGATCTTATTGAAACTTTTAAAATACTGAACAAATTGGAGGATGTTGATCTGGAACATTTCTTCAGAAGGTCAGATGTAACACAATCAAGGAGCAACGGTTTCAAGCTCAATAAACCACAATGTAAGATTAAGAACAGAAGATGTTTTTTCACCCACAGAGTTATTAACCCATGGAACCGCCTACTCGCCGAAGCGGTAAATGCCAAAACTCTGTTAACTTTATTGATGCAGCTGGAAAAGATCAAGGGGGGAGGGGGACTTTCGACAAGCCGCCGGCTTCCTGTCCTCGTCGAGGCCACTAGTGTTAGTGGCTCTTTGGTAAACATCACTTGTATACATAAACTGTGATGGCCAACACCCTACAGTACACAACAATTACCCCGTTAGAAAACTAGTAATTAAAAATCTACGCAACAAACAATCTCGAACTCTATCTTACAATCTCATCAGCACTTCAACTTCCCAACAACCCAGCCATCCCCACTTCACGTAACAAACTAATATGTTTCACTCTGGTGCTCTCAGAAACCAACAACATATACCATCATCAAAACAACCACACCCATTATGTTCATCCTAAATCACCTCCACAACAAATTGCTCACAAAGTAATAGGTGAAATACTCTCAAAAAACTCCTTTCTCACAATACGCCTCCAACGATCAACACCCCACCATTACTCTTAGGACCAATCAAATTCACAGCTTATCCTATGGATCATATTCCTCCAAATTTCTCGACTCACAATTGAAAATTCCGGGTCGAATCCCGGGCGAGAGAGAAATAGGTGGGCGCACTTCCTATCACATAATGCCTCTGTTCTAGCAATAAACCAGGTGTTATCTTATTTAGGGGTTGCATCCTCGGAGGGGAGTCAATAATTCGACCCTGGGGAGGATCAGTAACCTTGGGGGACACCGTCATATAAGAATAACATGTATAATATATATATATATATATATATATATATATATATATATATATATATATATATATATATATATATATATATATATACACACACACACTGGCTGCATATCCCCCGACACTGAATTATTCTTATTATTCATTCGCTTCCTAAGAATCCATCCTCCGTAGTCCCCCTGAACAAATAATTAGGATCACTCCAGCCAACAAAGAAAACGTAACTCATACTAACGCCATACTATAGTAAATTCCACCAGCGCCTCGCCCGACCCACCGTGGCATCCTCAACATTCATCTGTGACCCATCCCAAGCACCAGCAACCCTATGACTAACCACTCCTCTGCTAGCCAAACAACAAGAACAGTCATGTAGTCAGGGAAATCAACGACCTTTAAAAAGCATCTACACCACCTATGCCAATACCTTTTAAGAGTTTCATCTCGAATCATTGGTACATCCTATTTACACAAAAGTCTTCCTGAAATATCAACGGATCTTTTTCAGAGGTACATGAACTAGGAATAATCAAATGAACCTTTAACTTAAACGAAAAGAAGGTATTTATTAAACTGTATAAATCTCTGATGGGCCTTCACTTGGATTATTGTATCTAAGCATGGAGACATGTTTAGAAACATCATATTATATATATATATATATATATATATATATATATATATATATATATATATATATATATATATATATATATATATATATAATATGATGTTTCTAAACATGTCTCCATGCTTAGATACAATAATATTATATATATATATATATATGCAAACAAGCCTGAATGGTCCCCAGGACTATATACAACTGAAAACTCACACCCCAGAAGTGACTCGAACCCATACTGCCAGGAGCAACGCAACTGGTATGTACAGGGACGCCTTAATCCGCTTGACCATCACGACCGGACATAAGGAAGTGATAACCGAAGCTATTTGAACCACTTCCCCGCCGGCATTACCCCCGCCAAGATTACCATCCGAGTGCCGGCAGGTAAGTGCTTCAAATAGCTTCGGCTATCACTTCCTTATGTCCGGTTGTGATGGTCAAGCGGATTAAGGCGTCCCTGTACATACCAGTTGCGTTGCTCCTGGCAGTATGGGTTCGAGTCACTTCTGGGGTGTGAGTTTTCAGTTATATATATATATATATATATATATATATATATATATATATATATATATATATATATATATATATATATATATATATATAAATTTATGTATATATAATATATATATACATTATTTGAAAATGTCATTACACAAAAAATGGCTACAACATTGGTTACATACAAGGTACAAGGCTACTTGTCACAAGTTGAAGAGCTCCTCCAGCTCCTCAGATGGCGGGCAGGAACCATGGATGCAGTGAGCATTTCCTCTCTGGATCGAGGTATATGGAGGCTAGGCCAAGAGGTCAGCCGCTTCCTGAGAAGGGGATGCAACAACACTTTTACCAGCAGGGCATCCGGCTGCACGCGGACCTCTCTCTCTCTTCCCTTCCCTAATCCCCCTTCTCTACCGTTCCCCTAATATCCCCATCCCCTTCTCCCAATTTTTCCATCTCCTTTCTCGCCCTCTTTTTTTCAACATCCCCTCTCCCCTCCTCTCTCTTCAAACATCCCTCCTTCTCAACTCTTTCTCTTACAAAAAATAATAATAACGAAGAATGAAATTAAGTCTATGGATAATACAAACAATATATCAGACTTAATCACACAGATGGGGGAGGGGGGGGGGGTAGGATTAAATGTCAATATTTCTTAAAGTGTGGCACTGGAGCCGACCCCAACTGACCTGTGGCACTCCCATACGCTTCACGTGTGTCAGTTGAATAAGTCTAGCCCCAAGCGTTTAGTCTCCAACCCTGGGCAGACATTCTCTCTTCTTGATATAAATTACTTACAACAAATGTAAATTGCTTAACATTTGGATCATTGTAGTCAAGTGCTTGAACCCACATGCTGGAAATGGGGCCAATAATAAGCTAAGTAAACTCACTAGAGCGCTTGCGGTTACATTCACATTAGTTTGATAAATTGTGAATACACTGTTGAAAAATAACTTAAGGAACTAGGTAACTAGCGCATCAATATCGTAATGTGCTTACCTAAATGAACTTTGGAGTTCAGTTCTTGTGCCTAATATGTGTGTCTGTAAGCTATTCCACTACTGCTCAAAAGGATGGGTATGGGGTGTATAATAAGTTACTAAACTAAAACTTGAAGCTGTCATGACGAGGTGTGTCGCAAGCATAGTGTTCCCAGGGCAGACATCCAGGAGGTTCACCGGACAAGTGTTGCTAAGCTTCACTGACACTGGTGATGCAGAGCAAGACACGAGTCGCGACCTCCCGGTGGTACACTAACGTCAGCTATCTCTCTGCCTCACAATGACGTTGGTGGAAGCAGCAGTAGCAGACGCGGTACTATCAGCATTAGATGCGGTACCAGCAGACACGGTGCCAGGAGCAGACGCGGTGCCAGCAGCAGCCGCGGTGCCAGCTGCCGCAGCTGCAAGCGAAGTGTTACTCGGAAGTCTCTTTAACAAGGCATAGACGAGCTTCTTGGCAGGATTGTCGTCGTCGAGGCTGCTGGTGATGAGGTCGAGGTGCTCCCTGAACAGCGTGAGTTTCTCTCGCTGTTCCCTAATGGAGTTTTCCTTGCTGACGAGCCTCTCCTCCAGGTTCTTCTTCGCTGTAGTCGAGCTCTGAAGCTCCACTCGCAGCTGCTGGACATCTTTGTTAGTCCTCCGTAGAGCTTTGTTGCACTGGATGTTGACGCGACGCAGCTTCTCAACCTTCTCCTCAAGATCCCGGATCTGTCTTTGGGAAGAAAATAAACACGTCACTGTTCGTGTTAATATAGGTGTTAAAAATTGTTGGCCATCGTTAGTTTAACCGTTGTTACTAGTCAAGCTACACCTCAACACTGACAGGTGGCCCAGCCAAGCTACACACCAACAGTGACAGGTGGCCCAGCCAAGCTACACACCAACAGTGACAGGTGGCCCAGCCAAGCTACACACCAACAGTGACAGGTGGCCCAGCCAAGCTACACACCAACAGTGACAGGTGGCCCAGCCAAGCTACACACCAACACTGACAGGTGGCCCAGCCAAGCTACACACCAACAGTGACAGGTGGCCCAGCCAAGCTACACACCAACAGTGACAGGTGGCCCAGCCAAGCTACACACCAACAGTGACAGGTGGCCCAGCCAAGCTACACTCCAACACTGACAGGTGGCCCAGCCAAGCTACACACCAACAGTGACAGGTGGCCCAGCCAAGCTACACACCAACACTGATAGGTGGCCCAGCCAAGCTTCACACCAACACTGATAGGTGGCCCAGCCAAGCTACACACCAACAGTGATAGGTGGCCCAGCCAAGCTACACACCAACACTAACAGGTGGCCCAGCCAAGCTATGCACCAACACTGACAGGTGGCCCAGCCAAGCTATGCACCAACACTGACAGGTGGCCCAGCCAAGCTACACACCAACAGACAGGTGGCCCAGCCAAGCTTTACACCAACACTGACAGGTGGCCCAGCCAAGCTACACACCAACACTAACAGGTGGCCCAGCCAAGCTATGCACCAACACTGACAGGTGGCCCAGCCAAGCTTCACACCAACACTGACAGGTGGCCCAGCCAAGCTACACCCCAACACTGACAGGTGGCCCAGCCAAGCTACACACCAACACTGATAGGTGGCCCAGCCAAGCTACACACAAACACTGATTGGTGGCCCAGCCAAGCTACACACCAACACTGATAGGTGGCCCAGCCAAGCTACACACCAACACTGACAGGTGGCCCAGCCAAGCTATGCACCAACACTGACAGGTGGCCCAGCCAAGCTACACACCAACACTGACAGGTGGCCCAGCCAAGCTATGCACCAACACTGACAGGTGGCCCAGCCAAGCTATGCACCAACAGTGACAGGTGGCCCAGCCAAGCTACACACCAACACTGACAGGTGGCCCAGCCAAGCTATGCACCAACAGTGACAGGTGGCCCAGCCAAGCTACACACCAACACTGACAGGTGGCCCAGCCAAGCTATGCACCAACACTGACAGGTGGCCCAGCCAAGCTATGCACCAACACTGACAGGTGGCCCAGCCAAGCTATGCACCAACACTAACAGGTGGCCCAGCCAAGCTATGCACCAACAGTGACAGGTGGCCCAGCCAAGCTATGCACCAACAGTGACAGGTGGCCCAGCCAAGCTATGCACCAACAGTGACAGGTGGCCCAGCCAAGCTATGCACCAACAGTGACAGGTGGCCCAGCCAAGCTATGCACCAACAGTGACAGGTGGCCCAGCCAAGCTACACACCAACAGACAGGTGGCCCAGCCAAGCTATGCACCAACAGACAGGTGGCCCAGCCAAGCTACACACCAACAGACAGGTGGCCCAGCCAAACTATGCACCAACAGACAGGTGGCCCAGCCAAGCTACACACCAACAGACAGGTGGCCCAGCCAAGCTACACACCAACAGACAGGTGGCCCAGCCAAGCTATGCACCAACAGACAGGTGGCCCAGCCAAGCTACACACCAACAGACAGGTGGCCCAGCCAAGCTACGCACCAACAGACAGGTGGCCCAGCCAAGCTACACACCAACAGACAGGTGGCCCAGCCAAGCTACACACCAACAGACAGGTGGCCCAGCCAAGCTACACACCAACAGACAGGTGGCCCAGCCAAGCTACACACCAACAGACAGGTGGCCCAGCCAAGCTACACACCAACAGACAGGTGGCCCAGCCAAGCTATGCACCAACAGACAGGTGGCCCAGCCAAGCTACACACCAACAGACAGGTGGCCCAGCCAAGCTACACACCAACAGACAGGTGGCCCAGCCAAGCTACACACCAACAGACAGGTGGCCCAGCCAAGCTACACACCAACAGACAGGTGGCCCAGCCAAGCTACACACCAACAGACAGGTGGCCCAGCCAAGCTACACACCAACAGACAGGTGGCCCAGCCAAGTTACACACCAACAGACAGGTGGCCCAGCCAAGCTACACACCAACAGACAGGTGGCCCAGCCAAGCTATGCACCAACAGACAGGTGGCCCAGCCAATCTACACACCAACAGACAGGTGGCCCAGCCAAGCTACACACCAACAGACAGGTGGCCCAGCCAAGCTACACACCAACAGACAGGTGGCCCAGCCAAGCTACACACCAACAGACAGGTGGCCCAGCCAAGCTACACACCAACAGACAGGTGGCCCAGCCAAGCTACACACCAACAGACAGGTGGCCCAGCCAAGCTACACACCAACAGACAGGTGGCCCAGCCAAGCTACACACCAACAGACAGGTGGCCCAGCCAAGCTACACACCAACAGACAGGTGGCCCAGCCAAGCTATGCACCAACAGACAGGTGGCCCAGCCAAGCTACACACCAACAGACAGGTGGCCCAGCCAAGCTACACACCAACAGACAGGTGGCCCAGCCAAGCTACACACCAACAGACAGGTGGCCCAGCCAAGCTACACACTAACAGACAGGTGGCCCAGCCAAGCTATGCACCAACAGACAGGTGGCCCAGCCAAGCTACACACCAACAGACAGGTGGCCCAGCCAAGCTACACACCAACAGACAGGTGGCCCAGCCAAGCTACACACCAACAGACAGGTGGCCCAGCCAAGCTACACACCAACAGACAGGTGGCCCAGCCAAGCTACACACCAACAGACAGGTGGCCCAGCCAAGCTACACACCAACAGACAGGTGGCCCAGCCAAGCTACACACCAACAGACAGGTGGCCCAGCCAAGCTACGCACCAACAGACAGGTGGCCCAGCCAAGCTACGCACCAACAGACAGGTGGCCCAGCCAAGCTACACACCAACAGACAGGTGGCCCAGCCAAGCTACACACCAACAGACAGGTGGCCCAGCCAAGCTACACACCAAGAGACAGGTGGCCCAGCCAAGCTACACACCAACAGACAGGTGGCCCAGCCAAGCTACACACCAAGAGACAGGTGGCCCAGCCAAGCTACACACCAAGAGACAGGTGGCCCAGCCAAGCTACACACCAAGAGACAGGTGGCCCAGCCAAGCTACACACCAAGAGACAGGTGGCCCAGCCAAGCTACACACCAACAGACAGGTGGCCCAGCCAAGCTACACACCAACAGACAGGTGGCCCAGCCAAGCTACACACCAATAAATACACCGGCGCTATTGACAATAATAATTACTTTCATTATGAAAGTGGACAAATGAATTAATACGTTTGAAGGCGATACAATTGAATTTACAAGGTAAATTAACGATGGTTAAACTAACAATGGTTAAACTAACGATGGGTAAACTAACGATGGTTACATCGTTAGTTTACAATCGACAGTTTACACATCGAAACTAACAATGTAACCATCGTCAGTTTACCCATCGTTAAATGGGTAAACTGCATTACCCATTAAATTACCAGAACGGAAACTGCAAGTTTCCGTTCTGGTAATTTAATGGGTAATGCATTAAACATAACATAACCCTTTATATTTATGTTCTTACGTAATATACTCTCATATTTAGCTCAATATTTTTATGCTCATTTACATCCGAAAATTCGTGTAAACCCCCATGTGAGTTTTTAAGATTTGTCCGGAACCTATATATTTTTGGCTTTATAAAGGACGTAACAACCACCTTATCACTAAATCAATCTCTATTATAAATCGAACGAACTTTATATTAAACAAATAATAATAATATTTTTATTACAGTACTTACTTTTTCTTCAAATCCCTGTTCTTCTTAGCGAGGATGGCATTGACCCTCCTCCTCTCCAACTCCGGGTCGTCGAAGGGCTGCTCCCTCTGGTAAACCTTAAGTTTCTTATGTGGTGGCTCAGGCGGGGATGTAGGCGGTGCTGGGGCGCTGGTGACCAGTGCTGAGGGACTTCTAGCCTCGTCTATCGTCAGCCCCACATCTAAGGAGAAACGAACCATGGCTTCCAAAGTGCTTTTTCTTTAGGTGAAATATATTATATTATATATATATATATATATATATATATATATATATATATATATATATATATATATATATATATATATATATATATATATATATATATATATATATATATATATATATGTGTGTGTGTGTATATCACGAAAATAAACACGTGATTAAGAATGTGACAATGTCAGACCACGGAGGAAAAATGAAACAGGAATTTCCTTAAGTACTTTCGTATATTAAATACATCTTCAGAAGGACCTTCTGAAGATGTATTTAATATACGAAAGTACTTAAGGAAATTCCTGTTTCATTTTTCCTCCGTGGTCTGACATTGTCATATATTTTTTTTACGGGGGTCGGAAAATTGCGAAAAAGTGAAGAAATGAATAATGAAGTAATGAGTAAGGGTTTGGGGTGAGGGAGGTAGAGAGGTGAGAGGAGTAAGGAGTATTGGGAGCAGCGAGGAGTGTGGTTAGTTGAAAGGAAAAGTTTGATGAGAGGCGGAGGGAGAGGAGAGAGAGGAGGAAGTAGAGGGTAGAAAGATAGATAGGTAGAAGTAGAAGTAGAGAGGGCTTCCATCATCCATTCTAGTTCATTACACACAAGACAAGGAATGGAACTTGTCTGTACTTTAAGCTGTTATCAAATGTTAACATGTATCATATATTATCTGCTGTAAGCATGTACTCATTCTCTTTAAGTCAATGAACTCAGAGTGTTCTCTACACTCTAGTTTGCAATATATCAGAAAATCCAAGATCTAGGGAACACAATTGAAGTCAAATTAAAAAGTGAGTTAATCAAGTATATTTAACATGATAAGTATCATAATTCAAGCAATTTAACTTAATATTCACTGTGTCAGGATTACTATACAATGTGAGTCATTGCACAAGACCTTGAGGACACTACAGCTATCTGCCCCTGATAATCACACAACACCTTAAGTTTGGAAAACATGAAATAAGTCACCTTCACGTTCAACTCACCAAGGACTGAGCCTAATCTGGATAGAGAGGGGGGTGGAGATGGTTGACAAGAAGAGTCCCCACCCAGCCGAATCGCGAGCCGATTCTATTTTCAATTACTTCATTTTTTAGTCTGAGTGCGCACACGAGCGAAAAACGACGTAATTTGTAAGAGAACGGGTTGTTCATGCGGGGGACCTCATTGAAACTTTTAAAATACTGAACAATTTGGAGGATGTTCCTCCTACAATTTCTTCAAAAGGTCAGATGTAACACAAACAAGGAGCAACGGTTTCATGTTCGACAAGCCACTATGTAGGACTGATAGCAGGAGATGCTTTTTAACCCACAGGGTTATAAACCCATGGAACAGCCTACCCGCCGAAGCCGTAAATGCCAATACTTTGTTAACTTTTAAGGACCAACTGGGAAAGATCATCAAGGCAAATAGGGGTACCTTCGACAATCCGCCGGCTTCCTGTTCTCGTTGAGGGCCACTAGTGTTAGTGGCCCTCATGTAAATCAAGAAAGCTGGGAAAATACTAAATATTCACGGAAGGGATGGACTCCCTCCCACGTTGGAATCTGTGAAAATGAACGAGATGTGCAGGCTGCCGAGGGCGCTGAAGGAGACCATTTTGAATACTTCATACCCAAAACACTTCTAAATTTTAGAGATATTATCAGGCAACATCACCGTGACAATGTAACTGAGGAAAAGAAACTAGAAGAACAAATCAGTGAATTTGTACTCTGATACAATGTGGTTGCAGCTGGCAATCCCAATCATTATGAACGAAGAGGAGGTGGCCGCCGGAAAGAATCAGTAATAGTGATATTTGGGATGGAAACAACAGCTGAGCAGTGGAGCTGCAGAATCTGTGATGAGAGTGACGGACACCGCCTGGACCACTACCTGAGAGATTATGTCAGTCTAAGAGACATTAGAAATATTTATAAAATAATAATCCTCACATTGTTTGAGTTAGGAAAACACTATTTGTCAAATATAGAAAATGTTCTTAAATAGAGTCCCCACTTTGCGCCCACAAGATAACGTATGTTTAGGGGTTGGCAAATGTCAATTTTCTTGTTTGATAAACTGTTCATTTTAGACAGTCAAGAAAGCCCCAGCTGCGTCTGGGTACAAGTGACAGGATGAAGAACCCAGTAGATTTTCTTCCTATTAGGGATGTTATACATGCGGCTATGGCGGTATGTACACTTATAGGATAAGTGACGCTGCCCAATAAACTCACTCGACAGGGTAAACTAAAAAGAAAAAATTATTATACAGTGTATTTAATGTTCCCAGAGGGGCGGGATCCAATACACACGGCGAGCGCCGGTCTTGTCAAAACGTATACCTCCTCTAGTGTGCCAAAACGTATAGCTCGTCTAGTGCTATAACGTATTTCTTTCTGTACAGTAGCAAAACATATTTCTTCCCATATAATGCTTTAAGGTATACGTTCTGTACAAATTCAGAACGTATAGCTAGCTTCCTGTATAATGACTGGAAAAAACCCTCTATGGCCGGTGTACTGTTTAAAAACAATACACAGTGATCTGGAGTGAATATTTAATGACCTTCTTGAAACTCTTCCATCATATGGCATGTCTTGGGACATTAATCTGCTCAGCTAATACTTCCCTTACCTTTGTGTCGAGCTGTGCGAGGCTGTGACGGTCGCCTGGTACAGCGTGAAGCCTCGCCCGCTGGCTCCCCTGGCTCCCTGCTCACTCTATCACTTTTATCTACAGGATTCAGAGTCCGGGACTTTTCTCTGGTGTTGTATGTTTTTCTCTCATTGTTTACTCTTCTTGATAACATTATGCGCACAAAAACACTTCCAGTTAAGGAGGGACACTGCTGACGTGACTTCTGTACAAGTATCACACTAAAATTATACTCCTTTACACGTTTTTCTTATTTACAAAGCACGAATTGATTATTAACGCTTGACTGTCAACTAGGGAAGCACAGCTGTACACACCACTGCTCTAAGTACCAAGCAGGTGGTGAAGGTCCACTGCAATAAGCACATTGGGCTACTGAATACGTTTGACTGCATGATCAACACCACCCCATCCTTGTCTAAACGTTTCGTGTTTATGGGAGTCTGGTGCGAAACGTTTAGGCTTGCGGCGTGATCAACGGGAAGTCATACATATAGAGAAGATTGGGCAGATATCACATTCATACAAACCATAACTACCAACACATTAACATAACCCATAACCCATCACCACCAACACCCCCATTACCATCAACTCACCTAAACACCCCATCGCCACAAGCACAGCTCTAGAGGATAGAAGAAATAGAGGGGGACATAATCACAACATACAACATACTGAGGGGGAAATATTCATGATGGACAAGAACAGCGTCTTAAAACGGAGAGAAATTAGGACAAGAAGACAGCTGGAAGTAGGAATTTGCCGAAGAAATTTAAGGAAATACCCGTACCTTGTACGGGTGGTCAACAAGTACAGTGCACTGAAAGAAGAAGTTGTGGATGCCAATTCCTTCCACAACTTTAAATTAAAGCCAAATTAGATAAGAAATTTGAACGTCAGAGTAGCTAAGTTCTGACGCAACATATACAACAAGACTTATAGGCGGGGCATAAAGAGCTAGATCTCAACCCTACTCGTAGTCACTAACAGGTAGGTCCCATCACCACCCAGATATCCACACATCCCATCATCTCCAGTCCACACCAATATACCCATCACCATAATCCCACGCACCCCCATCACTACAAGTCCACACCAACACGCCCATCACCACCACCAACCCATGCACCCCTATCACCTTTAACCCACACACACCATCACCACGAGCCCCCATTACCAGAGGCCCCATTCACCACATCATCACCAGCCCAAACCAACATGCCCATCACATCCCATCTAACACTTGTTAGACAAATGCTGAAACACACAACATTAGCATGGAATCCACACCTTGTGAAGCATACAACCAAAATCTTCAAAATACAAGTTTGTAACAAGATTATGCCAAAGCTAAGAGGGTTAAACTACCAGGATAGGTTAATGGATGAAACCATCCCACATGGCGACCCATCATCCCACATGGCGACCCACCATCCCACATGGCGACCCGCCATCCCACATGGCGACCCACCATCCCACATGGCGACCCACCATCCCACATGGCGACCCACCATCCCACATGGCGGCCTATGTGCAATAAATGCAATCCCACTCATATACATGTCCAACCCACGCTTGAAACAATCAAGGTACCGCACCTCCACCACGTTACGGGGTAATTGGTTCCAAAGAAAGACAGTTTCCAAAATCAGAAAGAAAAAGTTCTGGGAGTATGTATGTAATCAAACCTGACACTTGAAGAGTACAAACAGAATGTCTGCAGCACATGGAAAACTGGGAAATGTTTGAGTAGCCTTGAGAAGCCTAGACATGGATAAACTCGAGGAATTTAAGTTTTTTCACTGATTGGCCAGAACTTAGAGACGAAGTCAGGGAGCTAAAATTTGAAACTTACATTCCATTTAGGCGAGAACAATAACAAGTTTCAAAAGTAAATATGAGGAGATGTGGAATCAGGTCGAGGGCCATTGTATTATATCACAACAGATAGCTATAGAAGAACGGGGCTTGGGAGTTAGCGTTCGACTCTTCAAGCACGTTTAAACTGACAATACGATGGACCGTAACTTGATACGACCAACAGAGCAGCATCCGGTTACACCAGGCTCCGGATAACAAAAACGAACCCGACATGGCTAAAGCCATGCGGAGCGTCCAGCGCCGGAGGCCAGATCACATGTGATGCAATCCCTTAAACGCCTTTTCGCATGTTATAGGGTCCGGTGGCGAAGTGGTCAGCACAGTCGGGTCACAGCCGAAAGACCCCGGGTTCGTTTCCTTTCACTTAATGCCTCGGTTTATTTAGTTGTAAATAGGTACCTGGGAGGTCGCCAACTGACGTGCGTTACAGCCAGGGGAAGGTGAAAGAAGAAGTTGTTAAACACATATGGCAAAATCTTACTGAAGCGACCATACGAGTCATAAATACTCATACTCCGCCCAAGTCAAACAGAAACAACAGGCCAGATTTCATGATTCTACACCACCATCTGGTCACCACTTGGTCCGGGAGACGTCTCCCGTCGCGCAGGGTGCGGTCGCGCCTCCACAGATCTCCAGTATCAGCTCTTGATACTGGTAATGGCTCAAAAGGGCCACCACTTACGGGCTATTCATGCCCGTGCCACCTTTTGGGTGGCTTCATCTTCATCTTAACACATTCACAAGGGAGACATCTCCCGTCATGCAGGGTGCATTCGCACCTCCACAGATCTCCAGTATCAGCTCTTGATACTGGTAATGGCTCAAAAGGGCCACCACTTACGGGCTATTCATGCCCGTGCCACCTTTTGGGTGGCTTCATCTTCATCTTAACACATTCACAAGGGAGACATCTCCCGTCATGCAGGGTGCATTCGCACCTCCACAGATCTCCAGTATCAGCTCTTGATACTGGTAATGGCTTAAAAGGGCCACCACTTACGGGCTATTCATGCCCGTGCCACCTTTTGGGTGGCTTAATCTTCATCAATCAATCAATGATTGTACACGATGGGCCTTGACTAAGACCTTCCACCTCCTGTGACAAGAGTCGGGCACTCGTAAAATAAAGATAACAAGTATTAACACGTTGCCACATTGCCTGGTATTGCTGCCTCAAGCCATAGGCATCTCTTGGTCTCGTACAGTGCAGAAAAGTTTGGAGTAAATGACTAAACTACAGCCCATGGCAAGGTTGGTGCAGCATACACTGAAATTAGGAATAATGGCTTTCAAAACGCAAGTGAAGAAAAAGCACGTATTGAGACCTATGCTTCTTCAACGGAAGCAGAACTAACGACCATTGTCATGGCGTTAAGGTTTCTTGAAACACTAACGGTGCAGTGATTTGCAGTGATTCAAAAGCAGCACTACAAAGCCTTAATAAAAATCGGGCAGAAAACCTTGCCCATAGTTACTGAAATCAAGAGCTGTGAGGGTACTAACTAATCAGGCAAGAATCGTCAAATTTCTGTGGATCCCCTCCCATGTTGGAATCTGTGAAAATGAACGAGCAGATGTGCTGGCTGTTGAGGGCGCTGAAGGAGACCATACTGAGTGCTTCATACCTAAGACTTCTACAAATTAGTTATTATCGGGCAACATCACCGTGATAAGGTAACTGAGGGAAGGAGGACAGAAGCACAAACCAGTGAGTCTGTACGTGGGTACAATGTGGTTGCAGCTGGCAATCCTAATCATTATGGACGAAGAGGAGGTGGCCGCGGGAGAGAATGAGTAATAGCAAGAAATCGTTTCGGATACAAATATCCATGGCGATTCAGGATGGAAACAACAGCTTAGGAGCAGAGTTGTACAATTTGTGGTGAGAGTGACGGACACCGCCTTGAACACTACCTGAGAGAATGTGACCATCTAAGAGAAATTAGAAATGTGTGTAGTATAGTAAACCTCACATTGTTTGAGTTAGGAAAATACTATCTGCCAAATATAAATGCTGTTTTCAAAAGATTTCTCCATTTTGCACACAAGCAGACATAATCCCAGATATTAATAAAATGTACCAGTATTAACACTTGAAAATATTTCCCTCAAAACAGAATCACACTGTAGCTTAATTATTTCTGATGACTGATGAAGATTAAGCCACACAAGAGGTGGTACGGGCATGAATAGCCCGTAATTAATTATTTCTAATTGAAGAAAATCTATTACTTCATTTCTCTGGGAATTCTCATTATCCGCCGATGTAGACCTGACCAAATGTAAACTGTGTCAACAAAATTATTCGCACACCCTCCGTCACTTATGTGATGGAGTGCGAAAAGATACGTGAATTGAGAGACAATTCTATAACCAATGTTCCAACGATGTGTAAATATTTAATTCAAAATGATCTGCTACCAGAAATTTTAGCCAAATATCCCCAGTTTGCTAACTGTAGGTAGTAACCGAGTGATTGTAACCTATCCACCGCTGCCCAGATGGGGGGCGGTGTGCAGGACAAACATATCAATTGTGACACATCTATGTCATTGATGTATATGAAAAAAGGGTTGGCCCCAAAATGGACCCCTGTGGGACCCCACGTAGCACATTTTCCCAGTCTTAGGTCTACGTTTGAAGAGTATAAACAGCCTTGAAGACACCCCTGCTACTCAACTACTAGACCTCAGGGACATGTTCTACGCCAGAGGATACCCAGAACGAGTGATAGCAACGGCTAAAAACAAACTAGATCTGAAGACGAGGTCAGAGCTCCTCATACAGCCCCCCCCCCTCCAGACCCCCAGTCGAGATGGATCCTTCCATCACTGTATTTTAACGGCCTAGCAAGCCCTCTCCATAATGCCCTGACTGACATCTAGATTTGGCTAAGAAACATATATGGGGACCACCCCTCTTGGGCTAGGTTTGCCCAATCACCTCCAATGCTGGCCTGGAGACGAGGAAAGTCACTTATCATCTAGTACATTCCTCCCTCCACAGGACACACTGCCCTTTACCTAACCTGACACAGACCGATAGGTGTAAAAGAATACCCCCCTGGTTCCCTGGGTTGGGGCCACGAGGTTGAGAGCCCCACAGCATAAAACCTCTCTCAAATCATATACACTGATTTTTTATTTAATACAATCTTGTACAGCCACTAGCACGCGTAGCGATTCGGGCAAGTCCTTAATCCTATGTTCCCCGGAATACGACCCCGCCAAATCGTTTAACAACCAGGTAGGTACCCATTTTACTGTTGGGTTAAACAGAGGCTTTAGTTAAGAACTGACGCTCAGTAAATCCTCCCCGGCGAGGATACGAACCCAGGACAAAACGCTCGCGAAACACCAGTGTATAATGACACCGTAAATATATAGCTCTTGAAATAGAACATTCTCTGTAACTATAAGGTGTGACATTGTAACTATAAGGTGTGAAGAACAGATGAAATAGTTTATGTAATAATCTAAGATGAGGTCTGATAAAGACCTTTTGTGCCCTCTGTAATGCTTTTGCGCTACCGCTCACAGGATGAGTATGCGGTGCACAATAACCTAGCCGCCTCCGGCGGAAACAATTAATCAATGGAAACACCAGGCGAATGTCTTAACCACTACACCACGGGTTTAGCTGGAAGTTTATATTAGTCAAACGGAAATTATATGTTAATTAGCTCAAATGAGATTTCAGTTATTTAGCTTAAAGACCATTAGATTGTTGGGGTTTATTACCTGAATCCATTATATGACTTACCTTTCTGCCACTCACCCACAAGACGGGATCAATTAAGAAAGCCTTAAAAAGGTTTGAAATGAGCTGTTTTTGTGTGGCATCACAATTGTAACAATTTGTGGTTTCAGTAATTTAATGTATATTTAAAATTTTACCTATGTGTTAGATAACTTATTTAAATATATATACCCTCATCACTTCCTATTTCTGAGACTTTGAAGTTCCTGGAGGTGGCGATGTGGTGGGCGGAGGGACGCTGCCCAGATTCCAACACCTCTATTTTCAAATTGAGAGGCTTGTCCTCAGTCGCCTCCCTGCTCTCCTCGCTGCTGGGCACCAGGGAAGGATCGTCTTCAATCTCCTCGATCCCTGATCCCCCAGGACTGAACCTAATGCCATAGTCGGTGAGCACACTGTTGATGTAGTCGTCGTAGGCGGGGTCCGTATATTCCGAGGGATTAGAAGAAATCTGCGACCCACTGGAGTATACACTCGCCATTCTCGTCTTGGGCTCATGGTATATCTATCCTGCTGTCATTGATGACAGAGGCGGGGCCAAACACCTGAACTCAACACACTCAAACAATTATAGGAGAGTACAATAAATGTTTCATAAATGTATATCTTGTACAAACTCTCTTGTGTGTTTACATATGAATTTATAACGTTTATTCATAAAAATTATTATATTTTCACAAAATTATTTATATTATCAGGTTGGTCAGAGTGAGTAACGATCAGAGGTCTGGGCTGAGTCAGGCGCGGGTCGGCTGGTTGCAGCCTGTCGCCACTTGCAACATTTCAAGGCTGCCGGAAAAGAGAGCCACCGTCGCCCGTATTGTACTGGTCATACTACTTCCAGGTTTAGTAACACTGGTGCGAACGTTCACCACCACGCAGTAGAGGCAGACTACCCCGCGTGGACAGCCAGCCTCTTGGGCGGGTGATGGACAAAACGTTTTGGTTAGACTGGGAACGTACCATTGCCAGAGGTTACCATATTATTGCCTAACACTTCAATAATCCACCCGACTATGAGAATAGTTTGGTATCTTAGCACTGATCACCATTGACCTGCATAAGTCCACTTGTAAAGTCATGATGATAAACAAGGAAAATAGTTCCTATAGTAATTCATGAATGAGAAGGAAGCTGATCAGAACGTTCACTGCAGGGACATTTTTTGTTTAGTATTTTAAAATTAAATAATTATTCGTATCACCATTAACTTTTTTTCATTAATAATAGCTCTCATATCTAGTTGCTAATAACAGTCATTATTACTAAATACTGAGTACAGTTACGGATTGCTACATATGTTTCTGAGATCGAGCGAAACACATTGAAAAAGTACTAAAATTTAATGAACTGGAAACTATAGAGTAAAATAATGTAAAATATATAAGTAGCAGCAAAATGAACACGAAGACAGAGTTGACATAAGAAGGCAGAGGAGAGAGGTGTTGTGCGTGTATGATGTGCACGATGAGGACAAGCAGTAAGAGCATGTGGGAAGGGGCAGCCAGGGAGGCGCCCAGTGACGGTTCACTACAAGGTAACAACATGAGTGAGTGAGGGATGCAAGAGGAAGTGAGGAGGGTAAAGGCCTCACAGTTAAGGTAGGGCAGAATGCAAGTTAGCAGGTAACTGTGTGAAGTTATAAATAGATGTAAGATTAAAGCTGGGGTGCCGGCTGGGGGGCGGGGTTCCAGCTAGGGGGAGGGGTGCAGGCTGGGGGGCGGGGTTCAAGCTGGGGGGCGGGGTTCAAGCTCTTGGGCGGGGTTCAAGCTGGGGGGCGGGATGCCGGCTGGGGGGCGGGTTGTCAGCTGGGGGGCGGGTTGTCAGCTGGGGGGCGGGGTTCCAGCTGGGGGGAGGGTTGTCAGCTGGGGGGCGGGTTGTCAGCTGGGGGGCGGGGTTCCAGCTGGGGGGCGGGGTTCCAGCTGGGGGGCGGGGTTCCAGCTGGGGGCGGGGTGCCAGCTGGGGGGCGGGGTGCCGGCTGGGGGGCGGGGTGCCGGCTGGGGGGCGGGGTGCCGGCTGGGGGGCGGGGTGCCGGCTGGGGGGCGGGGTTCCAGCTGGGGGGCGGGGTTCCAGCTGGGGGGCGGGGTGCCGTCAGGGGGCGGGGTTCCAGCTGGGGGCGGGGTGCCGGCTGGGGGGCGGGGTTCCAGCTGGGGGGCGGGGTGCCGGCTGGGGGGCGGGGTGCCGGCTGGGGGGCGGGGTTCCAGCTGGGGGGCGGGGTGCCGTCTGGGGGGCGGGGTTCCGGCTGGGGGGTGGCGTATGCTTCCTCCACCTTCAGCAGGGCTGGCGGGGCGCCCCCGCCCCATCCCGGCGAGGGCAGGCCCGGAGGCGTGTCAATCTGTCCTCAGGAAGGCAGAGTGGCGGACCCTGGTCTAATGTATGAGTGGCAAGGGTCACTCTTACACCGCCCCACCGACATTATAATGGTGTCAGGAAGCTGTCCAGGACCCCCTGCTGATGCGGGAAGTTGTCCAGGACCCCCTGCTGACGCGGGAAGCTGTCCAGGACCCCCTGCTGATGCGGGAAGCTGTCCAGGACCCCCTGCTGATGCGGGAAGCTGTCCAGGACCCCCTGCTGATGCGGGAAGCTGTCCAGGACCCCCTGCTGATGCGGGAAGCTGTCCAGGACCCCCTACTGATGCGGGAAGCTGTCCAGGACCCCCTGCTGATGCGGAAAGACTGCACAGCGGAGGTGGAGAATCCGAGGACCTCAGGACAACATGGCGGGAGTTCGTAATGTCGTTCCTAAAGTTGTCATGCATAAAGAGGGGCCCCCGGGTGACGCCCGCGACATTTGAGGTACTGACTGACCAAGGAGCAAGTAAATATGTCGTTCTCCATAAAATGAGAGTTTAGTGGAGTGTACCTACCCCGAGACGCGCCCGGCACACCTCTCAGGTGCCGCCGTCAGCCGCCTGCGTGTCCTCACATACAGCACCTCGGCTCACAACAGGGGATACGTACCGCGCTTATATAATTACCAGACGTCACCACAGTTAAACACTTCACGTTGCTACCGTTCACTTGAATTGTATATATTCTGAGTGGAAAAATATTCTCGTGGATAATACTCGAACAGAAAGTCCGTATGTCTATATATCCATTGTAACAAACGTAGCTAGGGAAATGACTTAAACCGACCTCGCCGTAACTAAGAAAACACTGTGAGGGCGAAAATAACTGACAACAGACTCAACATTTAGACGCTGACAACACACGTGAACTCTTGCCATATTAAACGGAAACGGGAAGTATATTTATATATACAAGAGTTTTTACATTCTTGTAAAGACACTACCAAGAATAGCATTTCGGGCAAGTCTTTAATCCTAATTTACCCCCGGAATACGACCACCAAATCATTTAACAACCAGGTACCCATTTACTGCTAGGTGAAGAGGCTACACTTAAGGACTGGCGCCCTGTTAAGGATACGAACCCAGGCCAAAGCGCTCCTGAAGCGCCGGGCGACTGCTTTACCACTACGACACGGGAACTGCTTGACCCCACCCACCACGCCTATATATAACCCACGCTTACATGGTCATTGATTACGGGCTATTCATGCCCGTGCCACTTCTTTGGTGGCTTGATCTTTATCAGTCATGATCATTGGTAACACTGATGGCTGTATGTTCAACCGTTACCAGATTTGTACTGCAGCATGTATGATACATGAGCAATAGTTAGTATTTTCTTTACTTGAACATATTTATATGGACCCCATATCCATCCTGCAGGTAGTGGTGGACCCCATACCCATCGTGTGGGTGGTGCTGCAACCCGTTCTCCAACCCGTCCTCGACTCGAGTCCATTCCATCCAGCGGTCGACCCCACATATGCATTCATAAATTTTTAAATGCTGTTCATTCAAAATGGAAATTTTCTCAAATATAAATTATTTAAAATTGTTTAAAATAGTAGACATGGGTTGACTTTTTGGGGGTGAGGTAGGTTACAATGAGTTAATTAGGTAGTACTTAGCTTTTATCTTAAACTGGTTGGAAGAGGTACAGTCTTTAACATAACTGGGAAGGTCATTCCACATTCAAGGTCCCTTGATTTGTAAAGCATTTCTAGTTAACTAAGTCGTACTCTTGGAATATCAAATAGGTATTTGTTTCTGGTGTGGTGCTCATGGGATCTGTTACAACTTTCTAGGAAGCTTTTAAGGTCAGGATTGACATTACAGTTCAGCGTTTTATATATATATATATAATACACATGAGAGGATGTGCAGGGACTTAATATCTAACATATTCAGAGATTTGAGTAAGGGTACCGAGTGATGTCTGGGGCCAGAGTTAGATACTGTCCTAATAGCAGCTTTATGTTGAGTAATTAGAGAACGTAAATGATTTTGGGTAGTAGAACCCCAAGCACAAATACCATAGTTGAGATAAGGATAGATGAGAGAGTAATAGTGTCACCAGGTCTGGGCGAGGTACATAATATCTGATCTTAGAAAGAATGCCAACAGTTTTTGAAACTTTTTTTTTATATATTTAGAATGTGTCCCTGGAAATTCAGCTTGCGGTCAATGAGAACACCAAGGAATTTGCCATCTACTTTGTTACAAATTTGGGTATTGTTAATCCTGAGACTTATTTGATTTGAGGATTTATTGCCAAACAAAATATAGAAAGTTTTGTCAATATTGAGGGTGAGTTTGTTAGCAGTTAGCCAGTGATGGACTTTATTTAGCTCAGTATTCACTGTGACATTTAGAGCAAGGGGGTCAGGACTGGAGTAAATGAAGGTCGTGTCGTCAGCAAATAGAATTGGTTTGAGATGTTTGGGGGCATTTGGAGGGTCATTAATGTAGATGAGAAAGAGGAGAGGGTCAAGTATGCTGCTCTGGGGAACACCAATGTTGATGGGTAGGGTGGGAGAAATTGAATTATTCACAGAAACATATTGGAGCCTGTCAGTAAGGTAAGACTTAAGGTACTGCAGGGAGTGACCTCTGACTCCATAATATTGTAATTTAAGAAGAAGGTTTTGGTGGTTGAAAGTGTCAAAAGCCTTACGCAGGTCCACAAATGACCCAATAGGGAACTCATTTTTATCAAGAGCTGCATGTATCAAGTTAATCATACTAATAAGTGCATCGTTAGTGCTTTTTTTGGGTCTGAAGCCATATTGACAAGAGCTAAGTATATTGAGTTTGGTTAGATAGGAGTAAAGCTGCTTGTAGATAAGTTTTTCAAATATTTTAGACAAGTTTTGCAGAATTGATATAGGTCTGAAGTTGTTAACATCAGTGGGATTACCACATTTGTGAACAGGGGTTACTCTCGCTTTTTTAGAATATCTGGAAAGGTTTGGAGTTCAAGTGACTTGTTGAAGAGCAATGCAATGGCAGGAGCTAAAAATCTGGAGGCTTTTTTTGTAAATAAGAGTTGGTATCTCCTCAAGAGCACTAGACTTAGTTTTAAGGGAAAGGATTGTCAGTAACATCAGTGGAATTAGTAGGCATTAGGTACAGACTGTGGATAGTTACCTGTAAGATAGTCCTGAATATTAGTACTGGAAGATGGAATATCATTTGCAAAGGATGACCCAATGGAAGAGAAGAACCTATTGAACTCAAAAGCAGTGTCAGAGGCTGAAAGCAGATCATCATTATTTGCCAGGAGTATTGGTTTGTTATTTAAAATCTTCTTTGATCCCAATATTTGTGAAATTGTGCTCCATGTTTTCTTAATGTTGCCCTTTGTGTGGGTAAATTTATTTTCATAGTATTTAATTTTGGCTCTCCTAATTATTTTAGATAGCAATGATGAGTAATTCTTTGAAAATTCTTTGGAGACGATTCCTAACCTATACTTCTCAAGGTCATGTTTTTTATTAATGGATTTAAGTATCCCCTTTGTAAGCCAAGGATTGTTTAGCCTTTTAGTTGTGACTTGTTTCGTTAGCATAGGACAATGGGTGTTATAAAGGCTGAGAGTTTTTTGAAGAAATGATTGCACTGCTAGGTTGATGTCCCCTATGTTCCCTAATTCGGATTCCCAGTTGATATTAGCAGCAGCAGCTATAAAATTGCCTATAGCAGTTTCATTGTGCAGCCTAAAGCTCATCTCCCTTGTCTCTAGAGGTGGTTTGTTAATGTTGGTTAGGAGAAATGTGGGGTAATGGTTTGTAGTGCTATCGATGATTATCCCTGAAGTGGAAAGGTTATTTTGGTCCAGATGTGATCAAGACCCGTGGCAGTACTGTCAGTGATTCTAATAGGTCTAGTGAATAAGGGTATGAGGAAGCAGGTGTGGGAGGATAACAATGTCAATACTGTCATTTAACCAGGCATTTTTGGAGACCCTAACAGGGGTCTCCCCCAATGCTGGACAATGCAGCTAAGCGGGCAGCTGCATCCTAAGGAGCAGCAGCAACGACACGTGTATCAAAACAGGTGGGGTTAAAAGTAACAGAGGCATCCAGTGAATCAACAAGGTGTTTATCGAGAAAGAAATCGTCAGGATGTGTATAATCCAGATGATTGAGATCAAAGTATATACTTGTAGTAGGACCAAATAAGGCGTGGAACGTATTAGCACTGGAAGGAATCGTGCGAGTGCATCTGTGAGGGAAGGGAGGGAGGGGTGTCAGTGCTGAGCACCTCCCCAGTGAGGAGGGGGGTAAAAGGCTCAGTTGTCACAATGAGAGAAGTAGCTGCTCCAGGTGATGAGGTGGGTCACCACTGGGGGCTTGGGGCTCAACCCTACCACAGAGGAGGGAGGGGAGCAGAGGGGGGGTGGGGGTAGTCAGGATGGTCAAAGGAGTAGCTTGGTCTGGGTCCAATGTAGCAAGGGCTACAGAGCTCGGTCTTCCATCACAGTTTGACTCGGGGGACTGGTTGTTCACCCCACTAGCCTGGGTAAGAGAGGTCTCTTCAGCTTCCATGCAGCATCAATTCAAGAAGTCTAGGGCCTGGTACCAAGGGATACCACCTACCAGGGCAGCCAGGGAGGCCGAGCGTGGGCCAGTACAGAAAGGGGTGCGTCATCCCCAGAGGTGCTCCACCTTTTTAACAGGGGAGTCCTACTGCTTTGTTCATTCTCCCAAATTTCGTATGTTCTTATATATGAATGAGATTGGGTGGATGTAGGTACGAGCTGCCTTGTATGGCCCAATAGACCTTCTGCAGTTACCTTCATTTTTATGTTCTTATGTTATAAATAGAAGCTGTCTCGTATAGGCCAATAGGCCTTCTGCAGTTACTTTCATTCTTATGTTCTCCCTTTTGCCCCAGCCTGGACACCCAACCATCCACTCAGGGCAGCCCCTCCAGCAGGAGGTCCGGTGATTCGCAAGGACCCTATGGTGTCTTTCTGCATGTACAACATCCAAAGAGGGGCAGGAGTGGGGGCGAAGGCAACCCTCATCGTTCCCAGGGAGGTGTATGTGGGCTCCTCACCACGACAAGGCGACACCATGGAGAGGGTATGAAGAAGAAATGTAACCCCTTATTAAGGCATGTTTACAATCTTTATAAATTAAGTGCAGTTTTATATCTTGAAGATTATCCCACATAGTCTACATGCATGCAAACACAACCTATTAGAACATTCTTAGTAATGCTAATAAAACAATTATTTTTCAGATTTATAACCATGTAATAATAATTTCCTTGATACATGCACAAACACAATATTGAAACCTGATCAAATATTTTTGAACAGATTGGATTTTACAAAAATATTAAATGAAGCTTCACAGTTTAACTGCATCATTCATAAGATTTTTCTCATCATTCATGAACTGTATATTGCAAGAATAATTGTACATCTTACCATATACTGTAGTTTCAATATTCATAAACCTAATTGGAGAAAAAGAAATATGGATAGTATTAAGGAACACATCTATTTTATTATGCAAAATAGTGATTTTTAGATATTTAAATTTGACATACTGAGGGAAGCTTATATCTTGCACCATGTGAAGCCTATATCTTGCGTCGAGTGAATCCTATATCTTACACCGAGTGAAACCCAATTCTTGCATCAAGTGAAGCCTATATCTTGCACCAAGTGAAGCCTATATCTTGCACCGAGTGCAAACCTATATCTTGCACCGAGTGCAAACCTATATCTTGCACCGAGTGCAACCTATATCTTGCACCGAGTGCAAACCTATATCTTGCACCGAGTGCAAACCTATATCTTGCACCGAGTGCAAACCTATATCTTGCACCGAGTGCAAACCTATATCTTGCACCGAGTGCAAACCTATATCTTGCACCGAGTGCAAACCTATATCTTGCACCTAGTGCAAACCTATATCTTGCACCTAGTGCAAACCTATATCTTGCACCGTGTGAACCTTATATCTTGCACTGTGTGAAGCATATATCTTGCACTTGAATAAGAATATACTCGTTGACAGATTCTTGTAACATATTTTATTTAATATTAAAGGTAATGAATTAAATAACCTCGGTTCAGTGACAAATCTACCTACTATTTTCGACGCCTAAGTTTGACAGTTTACTTCAAAGATCATTGGAGCAACCAGTAGTTTAATAAATCAGTGCCCAATTGCTCACAATGGTTGAAAGACACACAGGACAGCTGGAATCATAGATGACTCTCATATATACAAACATACATACATACATATACATACATACATATACACTTACATACACACACACACACACAAAACGTACACAACAGCAAGGAAAAAAACACCATATTTTAACATAATTCAAAACTGAATACAGATGCATTACAAATTAGTGTTCTGAAAATTCTAGTTCATCTAAATGCAGCCTGGAGAAATAAATCTTTTAATCCTTAACAAGTATAGTATGAACAATGTTAGCCTTCCATCTTTTACTCCATGCTTTTCATCAATACATTTTTGGTAAGGCCAGAGATACCTTTAACCAGTCATTAGTGATGTAAAGTTGTATTACAACATGTAAGCTTAACACAACATGCATACCGATGTGATATAATTTGCAACACTACATTTGCTTCAGCAAGCTTGTCTTCTTGAAACTTGTTACAGTCAAGAAGTAAAAGCCAAGCCAGCAATATGGTATAATACAAGTAATGGCTTGTTTACTCCATTACTTATTGGATCACTGCACAGACATTAAACTTAGCTCTACACAATACATCTCCAGGGAGAACAACTCAGACAAAATATATTCCACAGAGGTAGAAGAATACAAGATTACAGACCAGGACATGAACCATGGTATAGTGTCGCACATTGACATACATCCACAAGTACTGTACAACACTAACACAGTTCAAATATCACACCACATTAAAACTGCCTATCTGCAGCTATGAGAATTACAATTAAAGGTGACTCTCGGGTTTTATACAGATATTTATTCATGCTGAAATTTATGAAATATTTATCATATACTAAGTATTCAGTACTTGATCATGGCATATTATAACTAATGAAACTCTAAGCAAAATATATGTCTGTAAACAATTCATTTGCTCTTCCACATTTATTGTGGAGGAGTTAAGTGCTAACTTCAATAAACAAAAATAAAGTACATTTGGTATTTATTAGTCATTTTGCACTTTGAGGAACGATTACTAAAATTACACCTTAGAATGCATGTTTATATATGACAGTTCCATTATAAAAAAAGGAACACTGATGAAGTTTGGTGTGTCAACTGCATTACACTCATAAGCAGAAAAATCCAATCATATATCACTGTCATCTACATAGGCACGTGTGAGTCTAACTTCCATTACAAGTTCTAATTCACTAACAAGTGGCCTTACTAATAGTACTTAATGATGACAAATGGTGCCTCTGTGATGATCATGTTGATCGATGGAACATTTTCTCCCTCAATAATAAAACATTTCACTCTTGTCAAACATCTGCACCTTGAATTCAGTACAGTAAAGAACACAAAAAAATGTAAAACTTTCAACCTGTAATCAAGAATAAATTTTCTATTAATTTTATCTTTATTTTCAATTTCTAAAATAACAGTCCTAACATTTACCACGAAGATATTAAGTCATACAAGAAGAATATCAAACCTACAATAACCTAACCAACAAAACAGTTCTTAACTATTCTTGGTTATAATGTAACTAATAAAATATGCCCGAAACGCTTTGCGTAATAGTGGCTTTAGGCATTGTATGTACTAGCTCTACCTATAAGTCAACCAATCCTTGTAAAAATTTATCGTATGTATGTACCTTACCTAAATAAAATTGTATTGTATTGTATAAATAATTAGTACAGTACATAATGCCAATGGCTGAATTAAGAATATTTACAAGCAGTGCTCTGGCGGCCTAAGACTAAGGTGCTGGAGGTGAAGGTCAAAAGAGCAGCAACTATTGCAAAAATGCAGAGTTAAATAATTAAGAGCATCTGCAATTACTGCATATTGATTGCTATGATTTTAATACAACAGTATGATTTGAGGGTATCAAGTAAAATGTTTCTTAAATATACATGATGGTTCTGTAGGTATATAAAATGAGGGAACTAATTGGTGAATAGTGCTAGAATAATGAACAACTCCTACTGGTCTATTTTGTTCTTTTTTTCTTGTTGCATCTTGGCAGGAAAAGTGCTTCTCTCTTATCAGATGGTTTTCTTTGCGCAAGGAAAGAGGCAGTTAGGTGTAATGCTGTTTAAGGAGAGCTCTGTTGGCCCCTCACTTAATATAAAACCCTCTGTTTGACTCTATATTTCTTATGGACACAAATAGGGTAGCAAATGTTAACTAATTTCGCTTCTACAGCCCAGTACAAAGAACAAGCACTCAAGTAACCCCAGTGAGAAGTGGATATTACATTTGTTTCACTTTTAAACATTTCTTAGCTTAAACAGAATTTAATAAAACTTAATAAAGATACATGAGAAAATACATACAGGCAGTGCATTGTAACTCCCTCTGGAATACTAGGCAAGAACATTAGGTAGCTTCCTACTTACAAAAAAAAAAATACTTTCTTGTTGAAGTACAAAGGCATAGACTTCTACTCTGTTAGTCTGATATCCTCCAGGCATCAATAATTGGGATTATACATCACTCTCATAATGATCCAGGCAGTATCCCCAGTTCTAGCATGCAACAACCTCACAATAGTTTTATACTATTACCAAATTTTCTACACATCACCTCAACAATGAACCATGATCTTTTGCTGGCACCTTGTCTATGACCTCGGGTAACTTAATACTGTGTGAAACGCTGACAGGTCTCGCTTTTGTGGTCAAAATGTGAATACTTGTACTTTAAAGATGCAAACATCAATCACTCCAATCAAGTATTGTCTGTGCTACTCACACAAAATCCATCTTTCATACCATATGTGCAACTATTGTCATCAGATCACAAAGATGAGCCTATAATTGTTCTGGACTATTAACAAATACAGTAAGTTATTTCAAAATTAACAGCATTTCACACATTAATAAGTTAACATAGATCGCCATTTGTGTCACTCTCCTTAGGTTGTGTTCATGGTTCACAATAACCATAAGGGCCAACTACACCGTGTTCAGTGCCCCAGGAGGCAGTACTATGGCAATGATAGACTTTACAAACTTAACTGTAACACCAACATAAGCTAAGTGAAAGTCATTTATTAATGATGCTCCACATTAGTTACTGTCTGCCACCTGAAGCAAAGTTCATTACAAACCAGTAGTGAAAAATGTCAATCTGAGGACAATTATCTAACCTTGATGTAATTAGGAAGGAATTTCAATGCCATTTTGTCATTATTATATACAACAGCTTCTATTCATATAAAATACCACTGCTTATCATTTCATCAAAAGTAACATTTATGTAAATAATAATATAACATGATAATACTAATGGACTGACAGTTGGGTAAATATTAACTAAAAATAAAACTAACTTGATTCTATGCAATAAATGCAAAGGACCAAACTCTGTACCTTTTATGAACCCCCTCTTAACACAATATGCATTATTTCTTCTATTAATTCTCTCATGGTTAAGTTTCTCTCACCTATTTCATATATTAAACTATCAAAAGAAAATGGAAATGTCTAAAACAATAAATTCCACTAATGGTCATTTTCAATAAATGGATCACTTTCAAAATGTAAGTGCTTTCGAAGAGTATCTATGTTTATTTAGTTTTCCATAAAGATTTTCCATAAAATAATAATGATCCAAAACAAAATCAAACTGTGTTTCTCAGCATTCCTATTGATGAACAATAATCCAACTTCTGAGAGTAAAATTAAACAATATTCTGCCACATAAAGGTGTTGGATGTTTACAATTGTAGCAAATCATGCTTGGCATCAATAAATCATAAGATAT
Source organism: Procambarus clarkii (assembly GCF_040958095.1). Classification (NCBI taxonomy): domain Eukaryota; kingdom Metazoa; phylum Arthropoda; class Malacostraca; order Decapoda; family Cambaridae; genus Procambarus; species Procambarus clarkii. The sequence continues at coordinate 14,696,822 of NC_091230.1, read as the reverse complement.
TGCCATTTAAAAAGGTTTAATAATTTGTAGTATTTGACAAGATTATAATTTGAGTAATGCAAATGTGACATGCATGGGAAAAAATGAACCCACATGAGAGTAACCAAGACAGATCAACTAAACATCTTACCACTACCTTGAAGATTTACTCCTAGTTGAAAAGAATCAGCATGTGAAGACAATTCACACCGGTGAGTTGGAATGACATAATAACAATACAGTATTCTTGTCATTACATGAAATCAAATTTAAGGATGGCCTGCTTGGGGACTAGAACTCTCGGAACCGACTTCAGGTAAACCAACAAATCTGTTTTTATAAAGTAATCTGTTCCTTATTATAAACTAATTTAATTATTGACCCTTCTGATTCCAGGGACAATAAGTACTCTCATAAAACATACTCACTGTGACCTTCAAAAAAAAAAAATCTGATTTCCTTCTAGTATCATAACTTATACTGTACAGCTTCACCACCGTCTCAAGATGTTCCCCTTACAAGAGCTTCAAAGAATTTACATTCTGTTAAAGAACATTAAATTGGAAAGTGCTGGAGTTTGTATATTTAGATTTTCAGTCATAAAACAGCATTCCAAAATTTTGGGTTAAACAAAAAATAATAATACAAATAGACATTTATGTCAATTTACATCTCAAAATATATTTAGTCTTTTAATAATGTAGTATCAATTAGCAAATATAAACATTTAAAATGAAACTGTGAAAGTACTGTAATAATAAATAAATAAACATTAGGGCTATCAAATGCATTCCTGTGATAAAAAAACATACATAAATATATATTTTATATATACAGTATACAGTGTGTGTATATATATATATATATACATACTGTATATTATATATGTGTAAAAACCACGTGAAAACAGAGAATGCTAATCGCATTTTTGGCTCAATTCGTCTTCATCAAAGTAAAATAGAATGAAGAAAGAAATGTGATAGGCAGACCTTATATCTGTCAGAGCAGGTCACCTGACCACCAAGAAAGGAACATGAGAAAGAAGGTAACTATAGAAGGCCTATTGGCCCATATGAGGCCACTCCTATTTATATCCTAATAACTGTACAACACAAAAACACTGGATAATATATATACAGTATATAGAAGTGCAGCTGGAAGAAAATAAGTAAATAAATAAAAAAAAGTTTAATTGGATGCTATATTATATTGACGTTCTATATTGAAGCTTTAATGGGTATCTAATTTGTACATGCCAGGGCTTACATTAAGGCTGTTATTACATTGTTTGATTAGAGCGGACTCAATCACATTTCGTTCAACGAAACCCTTAGTTTTAGCAATACATTTTCATAAACTGGTATGTAAATACAAAGCACTGGAGTGCTGGGCTGTACGAATAGCATATGAATGTTGTTATAAACGTGAGGAAAGAGATTTACCAGTCTGGCCGATGTCTCTAAATCTCTTTCCTCATGATTAAAACAACATTCATAAGCTATTCGTACAGCCCAGCACTCCAGTGCATTATATTTACATTCCAGTTTATGTGATCATTCTATTGACTTCAGAGGGGCAAAATGTATTGTTAAAAGTAAGGGTTTCGTTGAATGAAGTGTGATTGAGTCCACTCTAATCAAACAATGTAATAATAGCCTTAACCACTGCACTGCATCAAACGACAAATGCTGTTTTGAGAGTAGTCCGTTTTTTTTAACTAGGCTATATTTTTGTGTGTTTTAATGTTTCCATCACTCTGTTTTGAAATGAAGTAAGTTGAGTTTGGAAATATTTTGACATTAACTTTATCTGAACATTTATAAAATCAACAAAACTATGTCTTTAACAATTGCACTATGAAGTTTTTGCCAAAAACAGGTGCGCAGTGCAGGGGTTAATGTAAGCCCTGGCATGCACAAATTAGATACCCATATAAGCTTCAATATAGCATGTCAATACAATATAGCATCCATTTAAACTGTTTTTATATATTTACTTATTTTTTTCCAGCTGCAATTATATATATATATATATATATATATATATATATATATATATATATATATATATATATATATATATATATATATATATATACAGTATATATATATATATATATTATATATTATTCAGTGTTCTTGTTGTGTACAGTTATTAGGATATAAATAGGAGTTAACTCGTATGTGCCAACAGACCTTCTACAGTTACCTTCTTTCTCTTGTTCCTTTCTTGTTGGTCAGGTGACCTGCCCTGACAGGTATAAAGTCTGCCTACCACATTTCCTTCTTCACTTTATTTTGCGCTGATAAAGGCGAATTGAGCCAAAAATGCGTTTAGCATTTCTCTGTTTTTCACATGTGGTGTTTCTGCATACTTGGATCAGTGTTGCATGCATAATAAATAAATTATATATTATATATATATATATATATATATATATATATATATATATATATATATACATATATTTTATATATGTATATATATATACATATATTTTATATATGTATATATATACATATATTTTATATATGTATATATATACATATATTTTATATATGTATATATATACATATATTTTATATATATATATATATATATATATATATATATATATATATATATATATATATATATATATATATATATATATATATATATATATATATATATAGTATATATTATGCAAACTAATATTTGTGAATTACACAAGGCAAATGACTAGAACAGATTTGAACACTGTATGTTGCATGTTGGATTTAAAAATGCTGCAGAATTATAAAACCTGCCTCAAAAGCAATTCATCTTTAATTTTGCTGAACTAAGATAGTTAATGATGTGGATGCAAACAAGTGTTGAAGTAGTTGCCCTGGTGTATTACTTGCCTACAACTGTGTGCTCTATTGCTGTGCCAGCACTACTAGTACCGAGGTGTGTAACTTGACTCTCTGATACATCTTACATGCCACCTGGCTTAGGCTGTGTTGTATCATATGCTCGAATCACCTCCGATTGACCCATTACTCCATGCTCCTCTTGAGAAAATGCATATCCATCTGTTGAGAAAGTGGGTATTATTATTATACAAGATGCATGTAATAAATGCTAATTATATCGCTGTACAGTACAGAGAAGCCTCGATTAACAAATTTAATCTGTTCCGGCACCAAGCTCATCATGTGAAACGCTTGTCTTTCGAATTTCCCCATTTAAAATAATGGAAATAAAATTAATCCGTTCCACCACGAAAAACATCAATATATTTGATTTTTTAAAATAATGAAACAGCCTATCTGACATACACTAAACGAACCTTTATGACTTTTTTTTTTTTCATTTTTTTTTAGAAAATGGAGCAGCCTACCTAACATACACTGAATGAACCTTCCTAGCACCACATGGTTTTCTCGTTAATGGAGCAGAAGCTCGTCCATCGAGACAAATTTTCGGCGAGTGGCTCGCTCGTTACTCAAAATGCTCGTAGATGGAGCCGCTTGTCACTCGAGGTTCCACTGTACTTGTTACAACAAAACTATATTGACCTTTACTTGGGTCAATATGAGGTCCTGTATGATCAAATTTTATCCTCATGAAAATTATCAAAATTTACATACACACACACAAAGAAACATACACTCATATATGAAATATAAAATACCTGTATCCTATAAGTACTGTATGTACATCAATGAAGAACTATTAAAGAAATTATTTACAAAACATATCAGTAGTAAACTGGAGTATGCCAGCTGTGGAATGGTGCCAACACCTAAAGAAATATATTAACAAAGCAGAAAATGTCCAAAGACATGCAACAAAATGGAACCCAGAGCAAAGAAATATAATCTATATAAAGAGTAAATGAAGAACAGCCTTTTAGGGTATATACGAGTAGCTCATTTCTCAATAAGACTCTTGGTTGCTTCCTTAGGCAATGCCCTGCTGTTCCTATATACAGGACTGTATAGTCAGGAAAGAGTGACATTACACATTGGTGTAACAGTGATATTTGCAAACTTCCCACATAAGGAGTGGGACTAGAATAAGAGGTCACACACAGATTGAGACCAGAGCAGGGGAACACACAAGGAGTAGGTCCAGAATGAGGTGTCACACAAGAAAATGAGAGGAGCACCCAAGGAATTTGACCAAGATGATTGTACAAGAATGCACAAGTGCGGTAAGAATGAGAGGATACAAATGGGGGGATGGGACCAGGACGAGGGAAGACAAGTGATCAAACTAGAAAGAGAGGATACACATCGCGTTGAACCCAAACAAGGGAACAAACAGGATCATATCAGGACAAGGGAGGAAAACAAGGAGTGGGACCAGGGTGGGATATCACTTATGGGGCTGGGCTAGATATACCAGGACACAGTGTATGTTGGACAAAGACTAAAGGACACACCATTGTTGGACCGGGACTAGGTGACACACCATTGGTTGGACCACGAACAGGGAACATATCATTGGTCAGACTAGGATTAGGGAACATGCCACTGGTGGAATCAGGACTAGGGAAATATGCCATTGGTTAGACCAGCACTAAGGGACATGCTATTGGTCAGACCAGGTCTAGAGGTATTTGGACACCATTGGTCAGACAATGGTGAAAATGGGGACTAGGGGGAAAATGCCATTGGTCAAACAAAAACTGGGGGAACATGCCATTGGTCAGACAAAGACTAGGGGGGGGGGGGACATGCCATTGGTCAGACCAAGACTAGAGGGACATGCCATTGGTCAGACCAGGATTAGGAATTACACATGGAAACTTAATACCCAAGTGAGCTAGATATACAAGGAAGAATTTCTTCAGTGTGGAGGTCAAGAATAATTGGAATGCACTACAGTAGAAGAGGCTAAGCCCATACAAGAACTGAAAACATAGCTACGATGAAACCTTTAAGGTCGTGGAGTGACCACTCCAATCCATTACTGATTAAGAGGTGGGGGCCCCAGAGATTGTGGTAATCACCCCCCACACAAAATAACCTGAGTATACATACACATACCTGATTTACCCAGTACATGCATACAACAGCTATGTAGATGGTACATGAGCACACACAGACATATGTACACACACACACTCAAATATATAAATGTACATATTAATACAGATCCACAAATGTTATGTAATTACAAACATACATAGACTGATAAAATGCTTTTTAAACCTGTAAAACCAAAAAATTCAAATATAAAGTAGAAAATTGAATTTATCCTCCTCATTTTTTTATACCTGAGCCTAGTAAGTTTTTAAGTGAATATATACACAACCAGAAGTGTCAAAACATTATTATTTCAAGTTCCCCACTACGATGGCAATTTTGGCAAAAAGATCTAAAATGACAAATTTGAATAGATGATATACACATGAAAAGAACAGAGGCTGTAACATTACACATAGAAATCTCGGACGTAGGTTAGAAACCCTCGTCACGGCCCTTGTGGATTTGTTCAGAAGCTGCAACATTTCACTGCATAATGTAAACCTTAGCACAGCAGTGAAGTTTTAACCATTGAGGTACCTTATTACCTAACACAACTGTGATGAGTGACATGAATATGATGGTCTCCACTTAACTAGACATACCTGGGACCCAAAGGGCACAAGGCGACTCAAGGAGAAAAGACCTTAACACAGCCACGAAGGTGAATGACTGAGGAATTGCACCGATTTTCAGCTCATTGCCACATTCAAACTTAAGGGAAGAACCTAAAAGTGGTATATCCAACACTTAACACGAAAACCTCTAGCCCAGTCATTGAATGTCAAGTGAAATGGGACATGCTAATACTTATCCTGGAAGTCCAGAGCAAATGGAATAAAAACAAAACAAAGGCTTCTCATGGACCTACTGTTGCATAGATTACCAGCCCAACATAGTTGAAAGATGAGTAGCTCTTATGATCCCAGCAGAATGATGTCCCCCTTGACTGCTCCCTGTGAGTAAGGTGGATGGTCCAGATCATCAGACCACTGATGACCTGGACCATCATCGGGTGACAGTTGAGCACATCATAATTAGCATTGCCTGCCCATGGATATGATTGTATGCCTCAGAATTGATTGATTTCTTCATGTAGTACAGTACTGTAGTTTGGTTTGTATTACTTAATTTGTCTTTTTTTTTTTAATGATATTTTGTGGGTGATTTCTGATCCCAGCTTTTCCTGTAGAAAAAGCCAGATTTTGGTCCTGGCTCTTGGTAGGTTAGCCAGGAGAAATGAGTCTCAAGAGACCTGATGTACTTCACAAAACTTGGCTACACTAGAGTACAATATACGAGGAGCTACTGTGGGTCTCCCAGAAAAAATATGCCTTTTTCAACTGTGCATAATGGTCAGAAAAGATATGTGAATATATTTATATCTGTTAGTAAGAATCTGTTATTACACTTAATTATATAATATTTATCATTAATATCATAGCGCAGTGGTCTAAGTTGCCAGCTCACAACTGAGGGTCCTGAATTCAATTATCTTGTAGGACAGTGATGGTTAGGAAGTTTTGTTTGACTCGATGTTTCTGTTCACCTAGCAGTAAATAGCTACCAGGGAGTTTGACATTTGTTGTGGGTTGCATCCTGGTAATGGTCAGTGGTTGGCCAAGGGGGACCAAAATAAACTGAAGTACACGCTCCCTGTTCCCTACAACGGGAAGCCAAGAGTAAGTCACTTATTTTGTTCCTGACTTTACATTACAATTGCAGCTCAAGACTGTCAATTACCTACAAACTACTGTATTATCATATCTGAAGTACCAGTAGACAATCAAATTCAAAGTTATGAAACAGAAATTACCTTTTTATATACATATAATAAGCTTGCAGAAAAGAGGAATGTAGTTAACTTGCATACATAGTTGTATGATAAAAGTCTATATAAACACTTCCAGGTGCTATATAGCAAACATGTAAACATTGCAGATTCATTCTACATAGCACATCTGTTATACTTTGTGTACATGTACAATAATGTGCATAGTGCAATAAGCTATATCATATTACGTGTTAACAATGAGATGAGATCTTGCACTTGAATATGAGCTGCATCTTATTTACATTTGTTATTATTCTCCATGATAACTGTGACAGGCTTCTTGCTGATAAACATATAGAATAGGAAGTAAGTCCTCAGTAAAATGAGCAGTCAATACTTTAGTTAGGTGAGAATAAGATATTAAACAGTGTGCTATGTGATGGCAAACCTTGTGATTCTATGAGACCCTGGATGATGCCAAGAACAAAACAATAACTTCACGCATAAACAATTGATGCATTATTATTTATAATACATATTTATAACCAAACTCTAAAATAACACGTTTCCTGACTGATAACTCATAATACGTCCGTATATCAATATACTGTACTCAAGTCTGGGCGAGGACGCACGCCAAATCCAAAATTAAAATATTCGTTAAAAATCCATTTTTCTTTATCATTATGGGACTAATTCGCCTTTTGATTGTAAACAATTTGTTACCAGAATGAATGACGTAGCATGAAAATTGAGGTGACAAAACTGGAAAGAGTATAAATATTTGTGTGAGGGTTGTGGGTGCGAGCTCACGGGTAAAGCTCAGCCTAAATTGGGATGTGCTGCATGTGGCGCTGGACCGTTTGACCTTATTGTATATCTTATATGTATATCTATATCTTATTGTATTATTGTATATTGTATATTGTATATATATATAGTTTTGACCTTATACTGTATATCCCTTTCGAGCATTCTATTGCGAACAATTTGATACCAAAATGAACAACGTAGCAAGAAAATTGAGGTAAGAGCACTGAAAAAGAGCATAAAACATTTGAATGCGGGTGTACGTTCATGGACGTAACACTTGGCTGATTTTGGAGTTTAGTGCTGGTGGCTTGCTGAACCATTTGATCTTACTGTATATGCATATATCCCTTTAGGGAATTCAAGTCCACACAGCAAATGGGGCTTCTAAACACATGCACATAAAGCAAATACTAAATAATGAAACGATATACAAGCAAATGGGCCTCCCTGCAGGACAGAGTTCAAACTATGGCTAACACTTAATGTGTATAGAATATCTGCAACCCAAAGAGCTTCCAAACATGTCTACCATCAGGTGAAGGACTGAGGATAGTTGACATGGGGAGGCAGAAGCTCCTATGGACCTGTCATTTGGTGGTAGTCAGCTGTTACTAAAGGGGAGGGGGTGTGGCCTAACTAATCAGTGAATTGTTTGAAGAGTCATTCTTCAAACAATACATTGTTGGTTTACTTTCTGCATTGTTTGTTTACTTTTTGTGAACCTTACAGTTTTCTATTTTGTTTGGGTTCCTTTCTGGGGATTTCTTTCTTTTGTGTGGGTGATTATGACATCCCTGCTCCCAGGACCTCTGTGAGGGGTGGCAAAGTTACAACCTCTTGTCTCCAGTAGACTTCTAAGGACTCGCAAGTGCTGATGTGAATTATCGGTGTACAGCTTTCTCAGTGTGGCTAGCTACAGGGAACACTCTTCTGCCCTTCCAGAAACAAGGATGCATAAGAGCATGGAGCAATCCCTGGGAAAGAATTACAGCAGTGTTATATTTTCATTATTTTATCCCTTTTCAGGCAAATTTATAATCTTTATGGTGTAGAATTATACATGAACAGACAATTGGAAAGATGCATTACAGGGAAAACAAACAGAGCTGAGAAGCTGTGCTATAAAAGCCCAAGTACCAGTAATTGACCACCGAGAGCAAGTTTCTCCAAATTGACTGAAAACACAAAACATACTGACACACACCATGTTACCTTGTACATAAATATCACTTCTTAACTCTCGGTACTCTCCCAGAAACAAGCCACTGAACATTTAGGTTGCCAATGCTTGTTGTTTGAGGCATGGGTTAGGCATGAGTTAGTCATAAGCCATTAAGATTTTGGAGCTATGATTATCAAGCATGTTATAGAAATGTTGAACTACAGTGCCAAACGAAGGTGGGCATCATGTAAATTATAATATACATGTTTATAATGATGAAATGCTCTTAAATTTTTTTAATATATCTACCTGACTTATAACTATTTGGAGGATCTCGATACGGACAATTTCTTCAAAAGGTCAGATGTAACACGAATGAAGAGCAAAGGGTTCAAGCTCAACAAGCCACAATGTACGACAGAAAACAGGAGATGGTTTTTCACCTATAGGGTTGTAAACATGTGGAACCACCTACTTGCCGAAGCCGTAAACGCCAAAACTCTGCTGGGTTTTAAAATACAGCTGGAGAAGATCATCAGGGCAAATGGGGGAACCTTTGACAAGATGTCAACTTCCTGTTCTCATTAAGGTCACTAGTATTAGTGGCCCTTAGGTAAATTCAGGTAAATAACCAAAACAAGAGGTACTAAACCTCTTTGTACTCATAGCAACTATGGCAATATATATGTACCTGGATGTACCTTGATGGGGTTCCAGGAGTTGTTCTACTCCCCAAACCCAGCCTGGGGCCAGGCTCGACTTGTGATAGTTTGGTTAATATCTCAATAAGTAATGTAATTCATCTACAAAACAGACTGAGGTGTCATTTTATAGATAAATGTCTCCCCTTTAAAATTACACAATATATTTTACATAAAGTTATTAACAGCATTTTCTGATTCATTTGAAGAGTCAGTAACTTAAGTGGATGAGGACCACCAATTTTATCATGAGCCAATTAGGACAAAAATGAACTATTCCTTTACATTAACATACACAGCTGCTGATTAGATTTTGAGTTATATCAACGAGAAAGCAAAGGCAATTTACTGTAGTAAAATATATTTAAATTTGGCATAACCTGAACGTGTCTGAGGAACTTAAGGAGTTTCTTAGATCAACTTCACCCCAAAGCTGTACAAAGGGAAAATCTAGTTTATCAAAGACTTTAAGGATTTGTTGAGCTTCTTTCAGTATTCTTGAAAAGTTGATACTGTAAAGATATTTTAAGATGATAAGAGGGTCTTTCAAAGCCATGTCAAGAATGAAGCTGCATGTGATGTCAGAATGAAGCATTAGTGGGACTTTCTTAATAATACTAAACAAAGTGGAGATTTCAAGTGTAGGTATGCAGCTTCATCTAGGCATGTATTTACAGTATTAACTTATAAATCACATCTTAGAGCTAAGTCGAGCATACAGTCTTATCAATACCTTAAAGAATACAAGAAATTATAATTAGAAAACCTATTTGAAACTAAAATAACCCCGAAAAATGTTGGGGAAAAAAAAAAAAAGTTGCATTAAACATATGGTAGTCTCCATTTGACTGTCACTACTCAAATTGCCAAGTACAGTACTTCTATAGCTGTGTAAGTGTGAGCATCTGAAGAGTAAATGATTCAAGGGAAAAGTAATTAAGTATTTAACCCCTGCGCTGCGCAAAGCGCCTTTAGGCGCTCTGAGAGTTGTGCTATTTTTTTTTTAATTAGGCTATATTTTAATGTTTTTTAATGTTTTCATTACTCTGTGTTTTTAAATGAAAATAGTTGAGTTTGGAAACATTTTGACAATAAATTTACCTGAATATTTATGTAAACAACTAGAATATGTCCTTAACAATTGCCCCAAGAAGTTTTTGCCGAAACCAGGTGCGCAGTGCAGGGGTTAACATTACCTCTGTACCACAAGACACTCCTGCAATACTCAGAATAATCAAACAATTTATAAAAAGCAGGATCACTACCCACTGTTTATATTTGTTCCAAAAGGCAAATATTGCAAAAACAGTTCATTTGGAGAACTACAACATTTATCTTAAGAGTAGTTAACCAAGGCAGACTTGACGTTCCCAAGCACCGACGGTCAGAGCTCATCACATGCTAAGTCAGCAGTCTACCATACCATCACTGTGAGCCACCTGTGTATTGGCTTTACAATCAAAATTAGTGAAGACATTTGCAGGTGAAGATGTGAAGGAGTGGATGACAAAGTGTGAGAGGTGCAGAGGTTAACAGGTGGGTCAAGCAAGAAGAAAAAGGGAAAGTACACCACTACCAGTGTAGTTGGAACATTATCTCCAGGCAGGGTAGGGGATGAAACCTTCTGACCCCTTCATATACTGCTTGTTTGGCTTCACAGCACCTAGTACAACAGATCAAGGTCACATATCAATTATGAAAAATGTGTACAATTACTAGAAATGCTTAACACTTTGGTGCAATGTCTTTTCATAATTAACAAAATTGCAGATTTTTTAAACAAAAACAACATAAAAGAAAATGCATAAAATTGTTTCCTAAACTAACATGCTCCCTACAATTTTGATAACTACCACTACAAGTCCAATATGTAAATGTGTAGTGACCCTAGTGCCTACAGTCTGAATACAGTTTTTGCACTTGATAATCTGCTTTAAATGAACACTTAAATGGAATGCTAGACTGCATGAATGGAACTGTAGGCAAAAAGCCATTAGAACTGTAATATCTTCAAACAACAATATAATAATATGAATGGTCAGATGAGACGGTAAAATGTGCATAACCACGGTAAAACTAAATGATTGAAATGTAGACGTGTGAAGCTAATCATTCCCTATACCGTATTAGTATTTAGTATACTTTAGTACAAGTCTTTAGTATTTGTATAGCTGTAGGTAATATACACACAAAAACAACAAAGAATAACTTATAGTAATTATCAACAGAAGGCACCAAGCTGGGAAGACGATTTATCACGCATGACTCAAAAAACGATTTTAAGTAAATATGAAAAACTCCTTTCTGAGAGACACGATTTGGTTACCCCCAAATTACCTTTAGGAGCAATCGAATCATGAATCATGTAGGTAGATTTGCTGTGCTCTCTGGACAAGGCACATAATTTATGCAATTTGGCCTTTTCAGCATCACAAGTAAAGGGAACTTTTCAAGTGGTCCCTGCATGATCAAATTAACCCTTGCACTGCACCAGCTGACATATTAAGGGGTGTTCTGGTGCGCAAGCCAACATGTGATTGTGTTAGTATATCATAAGATTCGAAACTCCCATGCATGCATGGGGTCACATATTTGCTTCCTCAGGCCTCCAGTAACCATTCCCCATCTTGAAAAAAACATCCTGAGTCCCTCACTTTGAGAATGCAGAGACACCATCCAGGCACCTGGCTCCAATAGAAGCCAGGCCTGAGACAGAGTTGTTATCCAAAAGGAGGGGCAAGTCCAGAATGAACTGCGGATCTGCACAATCTCCACATGATAAAAAACCTAAATTATTGGGATCGTCTCAAAGCTCTCCAAACGTACTCACTAGAAAGGAGGCGAGAGAGATATCAAATAATATATACGTGGAAAATATTAGAAGGCCACGTCCCAAATCAGCATAGTAAAATAACACGTTCACTAGAGTAAACGATATGCAAGAAATGCAGAATAGAACCAGTGAAGAGCATGGGTGCCATAGGCACAATCAGAGAACACTGTATAAACATCAGAGGTCCACAGTTGTTCAATATCCTCCCTTCCCAGCAAGCATAAGAAATATTGCCGAACAACCGTGGACATCTTCAAGAGAAAACTATATACAGTAGTTTTCTTCAGAGTGCCAAACCAACTGGGTTGTGGTGGGTATGTGGGCCTGCGGGACACTCCAAGCAACAGCCTGGTGGACGAAACTCTCACACATCAAGCCTGATGTTTATACAGTGTTCCTATTTACAACAAAATTAATTTTCAAATTAAAAAAATTTGGACATTACACTTAAATTACAAATGCCTAAGTCATGACTAAGGTGTGCTTGAGATGCATTTCATCAATTTACACCTCCACTGCAACTTTCTATAAATCTGAAAAGTCACACAAAGCAAATACAAAAAAAATTAAATGTCCTCCTTCAGTTGCAATTTGCCATGCATGACAAGTTGCATCCTTTACAAGTACAGTACAGTAATAATAAACCAGCTTACCATTTTCAGCTTGATGGTGGACAAATCAATTTTGCTTGCAGGATTGCAGAGAATTACTGAATGATAGAAATGGTCTACTTATCACAGCCTTCGAGGTACTGTACTGATGATACAGTTAATGACAAAAGCTACTACTACTACATAATTGTTAGCAGTACTATATTAGCTACAAAGTCTGGAGAATTATAGGACTAAGAACTTACGGGCAAGCTCTACTTCCAGGTTGACACGTGTGGTGGTACGTCGGAAAACATTCTTCAACAGCCGAGCAGTTTCGGTGAGCCTGCAAAGCCAGCATATGTTACCAGGGGAGCTCATTTAAACACTATTATCTAACTCAGCCTACTTCACAGAATTTCTTTTCAATTACAAAAGAAGCAGCAGTTAGATCTACTTGTTGACAAAACATATTGAAAGCATTCCAGTACCATAATAAAAGTTACAGTGGTTATGTAATACAAATACTGTGCAAGAGGTACTATCTGGGGATGTTTACAACAGATGTAGCAGCTTTCTTTGCCTTAACAGCATTACTAAATTGGAGCACATCTCAGTGAAGTATAAAGGCTTCATATGAATAAATACACAAACAAAAGTAGAAAAAGTAGACCGAGAACAAATTTAAAACAATTTTCCAAGTAACATAATAGATGGATTACTAAGAAAACAAAATAGATGTGGCATAGTCAGGGGCAGATAGACAATCCACAACTGGTGCGGTGGGGAAACATTTCCAATTGTCCGACTGGAACATGCTGGGGCCTGGGAGACACTCGAGACTACTCAATGCAGTTAGTAATGTAGAATGAAAGTGCATTTACATAAACGATAATGTCTTTCCAGGAGAAACTTTGCATCATAGAGTGCCAATCTACTCACTGGCTAAATACTGAATGACCTTCTAGGTCACTACCCTCAACTGTCACACCTTATAGTAGAAATGACACCACAACAAATTTCTACAATCTGACCTTTCCATATCCTATCTGAATCCAAAGTTAAGAAAATACACCACCAACCAAGAAACCAAGCACTTGGGACAACCAAATGTTCTGCTTAGAGAAATGCTTTACATATACACTCATAGTTTGATTTCAGACCTATTGCACTTTGTTACTCTGTAAGGCAAGTGTTACTGGAAACCACTACAACTAGGGGCCAGGATTACTTGGGCTGCAGAGTGCTGCAAACAAAAGCTACAGGGGAGAAAGAGGCTGAAGTAACATTTGCCTTAGTATACAAATCTCAGCAGCAGAGATGGACATCAACATGATGTCATGAAGTAAACTTATCTGTGGGTATCCAAAACCTCCAAGCACTGATGTCAGCACATCATTGCCAAAGAAAATGCCTCCAGTGTAGCAAATACCCTAAGTGTATTAGCCCCAGGATAAACCAGCGACCATTTCAGGTTAACATTACAAAGCAATTGGAAAATAAGAGCTGTAGAGATCGGTGCCATGGTACAAAGGTTGACGAAGTCTGCCTCTGGACAGAAGACTAAATGCTAAGAGAGAATCACCACCATCTGATCCACATAAAGAAGGCAAACGTTCCACTCTAGAAATGCAACTCATACGATTAGCAAAAAGTCGTGAACTTGTTGCAGAACACTGTGAGCTAGTCCATTACATGAGAAGAGTTGGAAAGGAAACTAGAAAGGATGTCTGAAGAGCAGAGCTGAGAACCAGGGCCAATCTGTTCACAGAGGAGCTAACAATTTTTCCACAAAGCTCTTCAGCTAACATAAGATTATCAATGGCAACTGTACCATTAAAAAAAGAAACTACATTTCACCAGCTAAAACTGAAAAGTAGTGTATCTACTGCAATACCACCATAATTATAGAAATGAGGCTCAAACAGGAAGCCAGTGGTTTCATGCAAATGCAAAGAGAATTACTTGAGAAATGCCAAACATTCTCAATCTGAGTTTTTTATTTTCTTCCTGCTTCTTTGCCTTTAGAGCAAACCTGGTAACTAGATGGTATCCTGGTAGATCTGGTGGTATGGCACCTAGCTGCTTTTCCACTTCAGAGCGTCTGTTTCCTGAGGAAGTAACATTCTCGGTGATATACCTCTTCAACTTGCCTTTGGGGTATTGTATAGGCATGCTTCTTCTCAATATTAGGAGTCATGGGTCATTCTCCTCTGGTCGTAGTAGTTAATTTTTTATTTTTTTTTTGCTTCCACTTGCTGCCTGCTCTTAGGGCGATATGGAACTACACACTGTATTTAGTGATTGATTTATGACAATGACCTTGGTTCCTTTGTATTATGTTTCTATGTGTATTACCTCACCTTTCACAATTAATTCACTGGGTGGTTCAGCTTTGCCATCCTGGGAGCTACTCCCATGTTTATGTCCTGAAAAATATACTTCATAAACCGACTTTATATTTTTATGAAATTTTCAGACATCCTGAAGTCCAACCATTTCTGGAGATCTGCTTATATGCTGGCTGCTGGATATCTGCCTAATATTCAGTGCCTTTGTCACAGTGAGGAGATGTTTAACAGTCCACATCTAAAAGTACACCCAGAAAGAAGGAAGACCATATTATGCATTACACAAATATACACTAATAGAGACAGAGCAAAGGAGTGGCAAGCAATGGTAAACTGAGGACGAGCAATTTATTTCCAGTGTACAAGTGACTAGACATAAAACAAATTATTCTTATATGCCAGTTAATGTCTTGACAGTTGAAGCCAGCCCCAAAGTGATTTGCCCGAAATGCTGCGCATATTAGTGGCTTTAGGTATAGTATGAACTAGTTCTTGTACAGTACAGGAATGTACTTAAAGTGAATGTACTCCTGTACTTTATCCAGTACAGGAATTGTAAATGGGAGGTCAAAGGCTCACTTCCCAGGTGGAGTGAGTATAGACAAGTTTAGACAAGATTAGACAAGATTGTTTCTCTTCATCTAGCACAGAGAGAACCTGAATGCAAGGTCCAGAAGAAGATAATGAGGGACCATGGGTTCAAGGGGCTGGAACCCTGTGGCTGGTTATTTTTTTACACATTACAGTATTTTCTGAATAAAATATTTTATCTTTCATTTACTATTGCACAAAAACTTCATTTTATTTTTACTTATACATTCTGATCAGTATAAATGTCATTGTCATACTATATAAGGTTAGACTCTGTGCAAGTAGCGGTGTGGTTCTAGACAGAAAATTATCACCAGAGGACCACATAAAGAACATTGAGCGAAGAACCTATGCTACACTTTCCAATTTCAGAATGACTTAAATACATGGATGGTGAAATACTAAAGAAATTGTTCACGACCTTTGCGAGACCAAGCTGGAATATGCAGCAGTTATATGGTGGCCATATCTTAAGCACATCAGCAAACTGGAAAAGGTGCAAAGACATGCAACTAAATGGCTCCCGGAACTGAAGGACAAGAAGGGCAAGAGCTTTTTCTTCTGACATAGAACTTCAAGAACAAGAAGTCATAGATTTAAACTAACTAAACAAAGTTGCCAAAGAAATATGAGAAAATTAACTTTGGCAAACAAGGTGGTAGACTGTTGGAACAAGTTAGGTGAGGTGGGGGTGAAGGCCACAACCATCAGTATTGTAGTTTCAAAGCATTATATGACAGTGTACTGGGAAGACACCACATTATCAGAGTAACTCTCATCCTATAACTACACTTTGGTAATTACAGAGTCTAACCTTAGATAATGACCAAGCCTCAAATCAGAAGATGGAGAAACGACATTTCAGTCCGTCCTGGACCAATATCAAGTCGTGTTTTCAGTCCAGGGGTAGATTGAAATGTTTTCCTTTCTCCATCTGACGTGTGGTTTGGTCATCATATCTCCAGCCACTTTATTGTGACTAACTTTTTATTTATATATATATATATATATATATATATATATATATATATATATATATATATATATATATATATATATATATATATATATATATATATATATATATATATATATATATATATATATATATATATATATATATATATATATATATATATATATATATATATATATATATATATATATATATATATATATATATATATATATATATATATATATATATATATATATATATATATATATATATATATATATATATATATATATATATATATATATATATATATATATATATATATATATATATATATATATATATATATATATATATATATATATATATATATATATATATATATATATATATATATATATATATATATATATATATATATATATATATATATATATATATATATATATATATATATATATATATATATATATATATATATATATATATATATATATATATATATATATATATATATATTTTATACATCAATAATCAACTTACAGATGTGGCAGTGTACCCATCAGTTTACATACCCCAGATCAATTACCACCGATGCCTGTTTAACAAGAAATAATTTTGATAATGAGGAACTGGCAGTAACATTATGATGTAAACACTTGCTACTTTGTGTACAGTACTGTATTTATACTGTATGCCAATACTTCAGAGGCACTGGAATAGCTATCAAAATGGTCAGTAATAAGACATGTTCTGTTGGGAATGTGAAACTTTACATAATGTGTGTGCCATCAGATTGAAAATAATTGCTATGTACTGTAAAAGATTGAGCGGGTATATAATACTTACACGATGTGTGTATGTGTTGGTATATAGAGGTGCGTGTTCATACAACCACAGAAAGATAATTGGGAAAAATATGCCTATGTAAGCTGCCTCATTACTACTTATGCTACAAGTAAAAAGACATCTTTTGTACTTACCATAACAACATATCATAAGGTAATGCATCATGAAAAATTGTACAAGCCACAAGAAAATAAAAGTCAAAGACAATATAGTAAGTATCACGGAAATACCAACATATGGCATAAGACAGTACAATCAAACATATGCCACATATACAGTACATATGCCACAAAAACAGTACATATAAATGCCACAAGACAAACATTAATAGTTAATGATATTTGTAAATTAGAAAAATGCTGGTGGCATCATGAAGAATGTGTGAGGAGAAGTTTAGCCACTGCTTGTCCTGCAGTCATGCAGATTATAGTTGCTCCCACCTACTGTTGCATCTGTTGCTCTGGGTCAGTGACATGCAGCCCACACAAGACAAAGTACAATGTAGCAAGTTGCCAAGTGGGCTACCTACCAAGGATGGCCACCATTTTCTTGGTCACAACTTTCCACATTATGAGCTTTCCTAAATATTTACACAACTGTTAATAGAGAGAGAATAATAAGTTCTTCTAAGCAATCAACTTTTGCTCAAAATGGAGTTAATACCATTTATGCTGTTAGAGTATTGGTACCCCTAATTGACTGCACTATAAGTAAATTCAGTATAATAGGGACGTGGCATTCCTGCTTGGTTTGTCGTAAGAAAGATCACTCCGAATTTGTTTTGCCATGGAACTGGAAAGCTTCAGAGCTCAGAGGGACAGTAAAATTGGTCACATTGTTTAAGGGTTCTAATAGTTCTGAACTGACCCTCAGCAGATCCCCCAGAAAGTACCAGGTTTCAAGACCGGCACCAGTACACTGAACACCAGGACCAGAATCTGGTGAGCACAGAGGAGAGAGGAACATGGGAATTTTATATCAACCCAGAAAACAAGTAAAACCACCCAGAAAGTACAGGCAAAGAAAAACAAACCATTATCTATTTATAATAAGAGTAGTGTACTATTTTCCAAATTGCTACTATACACTAGTCCTATACCAATATATTCTATTTAATTTTTTTTTTTAAAACATCATTTGGCAAACAAATGGCAATAAATTTACCCATAATCACACATTGATTAAAAAGAAAATCAATGTAGCAGTAGCAGTATTCTGCATGCCTGTGTGTTTACTAATATGACAACAATACCTGATCTCATGCAAAAGAAACATGCCAAAAGATGGTAAATGTCAAGTGATAGCAGTAGGATGCAGGCAAGACTTACCTGAACTCTCATGCCCTACCCCCGTGAGATAAAACCATCCTCAAGTCCTGGGATGCTGCAACTCATGCCAGAGCATCTGAGACACTTTTTAAAAGGATTAGCTTTATGGCCGCCATATTAAGGCTATAATGGTGCTGCTGCATTGCTGCACTTAATGCATTTCCTGGCACAGTTCAATCATTACACTATCTTGCAAAACCTGAGGGTACTAACATCTCTACCACTTCATGCACAAACAGTTCATAAATAAAGCAACACACAGTATAAATCCATTTGACAAGCTATATAATGTCATAAGAGTATATTCTGATAAAGTAGTGTATTACATCAAACCTGTACTTTAATGAGCGGCTCATGGAACATATTGTTCAAGATATGAACAGATACACTGCCAAACATACTGGAACCGAGGATACATAATAACAGTCATGAATGTAGTAATGGAAAAACACCACTAACTGAACTTTATGCATTTCTTGCCCTCTGCATGATGATGAAACATTCAGTGAAACATGTAATCCAGGATTATCAGAACAGTCTGCTGTCCCATCACCTATTTTCTGAAAATACACGGTTCGCAACAAGTATCTATTACAGTACTTCTCAGGTGTATTAATTTTGAGAATAGTGACAAACAGAATACAAATGATGCTGTGGATGTTCTCAGTGAACTTAATGGGAAGTACAAATATTGACAAAATCACTAGTGGCTTTCAAAGGACGTCTTGCCTTCAGGCTGTATATCCTCCAAACACCACAGGATTTGGACTCAACTTCTTTGTTCTGTGTTATTGTGAAACAGGAATGGCAATATATATGATACTTGACTTTGACACTGATGCAAACCATCTTGGTGACGATCCTCACAGTTTTTCAGGCAATGTAGTAAAGATGCTTATAGTTTCACTGCTGAACAAGGGCCACATTTTACATACAGACAATTATTATACTAGCCCATGGTAACAAGGTTCCTGCTCAAAAATAATATTGGAGTGTGTGGCAGAGGAAAGTCACGTAGAAGGGAAATGCCAGTGTTTGGCAAAAATATCACAGCAAGCCAGCTAAGAAAAAGTGACAAAATACTTGCAGTGCACTGGAAAGATAAACAAAAAGTGAATGTGTTGACAACCATTCATACTGGTAGGATGAATAGTGGCAAGGTCAGCAGAGCAATGAAAGGACCAACATATAAGCCAGATTGCATCAAGGTGTGCCCTTGATAACATATAAACCAGATTGTGTCATATTGCGGCTCAGTCTATTAAGGTGTGCCTGGGATCATCCTGGACGTAAGTTCTAACCCTCATCACTGCCCTTGTGGATTTATTCATTTGATATATCACGCTATTGTGATTTCTGTGTGCATTGAAGTAAGGGTGAAGAGGTTGACTATCTTGTTGACAGAGCCCGAGTGCATAGGGGAATTGTGTAAAACCCCTGGTTTGTGTCTCGGAGAGACTGCAGGATCCGTGTGATAGTAGCAGCATTCCCGGTTGCAATTCTTATGACCATGTCGTGGCTCAGTCGATTAAAGCGCGTCTGAGATCATCCTGGACTTAAGTTCGAACCCTCATCACGGCCCTTGTGGATTTATTTATTAATTACTTTTATGTTCAAAAACAAAAAGCACAAAAACAATTAAATTCTTTGCAAAGAATTCAAGATTGATTGTCACTAAGCGGGCGGTCTGGTAAACTGAAGTGGAGTCGGCTGCGCCACCAGAAACCCTGAGCTCGGTTGACCAATAGGTGTATCAACAAAGTCACAAGTCAAGGCAAAGGTCGTAACCCAATTTGAATTTTCCGAAGAAATTCGGGTTGTAACCTCAAAAATTCGTAAGTAATTTGTAAGTCGAGGTTCCACTGCATTTTTAAAACAAACTTTATTAATGAAATTAAACTGCATAGTCAAATTAAACTCTTATTGTCTAACAATATTATCTATGAACAGAATGCTTCCACAAATTAGCATGCCTACAGTTTTAAAGGTGTTATTCCATCACCAAAGATGGTTGATGAGTACAGTACTTTTATGTATTTATATGATCAATAGAATATACTACTATAATAGTACTGTACATAGTAATATTAACTCTAAAACATCTAACAGACCCAAAGTGCTACATACTGTATATCTGTGTACGAGAGGCCAACACTCGAGTACACATATTGCACTGGACAGCAATATTACTAGTACAGTACTGTAATCAACTTCAGACAAATGTAAAGCATTTCAGTTACCAAAACAAATGATAACTTCCTCCAGCAGGCAGCTTTGCATTGGTATTTCATTAACTATAATGTTTTACACCACATGCACAAAGTGTGGGGGCATCACATACAGTACTCATCAAAGCTATGCCGCATAATGTGTACCTGCAGTGTACACCTGTTCACTTGCTCTTCTCAATGCATCCTCATTTATTTAGGCATTGAATGTATTTTTGTCAGTTTGTAAATTCATACCATTTTACCAAATCACAAATAATGAAACATGCACTAGGAATACAATTTTGCATAAAATCTCAACCAACGAAAGTTACCATATGATTGAAAAAGTTGCATTATACTCTCAATGGATTAATGTATGTAAAGCTACATCAATAGCGGTAGTACTGTTTAGTGTACAGTAAACAGTAACATGGGTATGTCATGCATGGAGAGTTGCACATTATCTCAGCAGGGTTTAGGGAAAAAAAAAATTATAAAAAAAAAGACATTTTACTTGTAACCTTTATTTGAGTTGCAAGAGATCAATTTGATAATCAGCTGGCATCATGCATCAGGCACCAGCAATGCCTCAATTTCTAAAGCCTTTCTGGGATTATTTCTTATATGCTATATATCAAGGCAACTGAAGAAACTAAACAAAAATACAATAAGCTCTCTAATCTATGCATACCTCAATAAAAGTAAAGAAACCATTGAGCAAATAAATAACATTGTAAAACCATTTATATTACAGACTATCACCAAACATAGAAGCAGCTACTGTATACAAGGTTAAAAATACATTTGCCCATACAATTTTGAAGGAATATTTGAAGCCAGTGCTGGAAACCCTGATAAGTTTCAATGTCACATAAATTAACTAATGTACAAGTTCACCTCATCCATGAATGTCGGACAATTACTCAAGGATAATTCAAATGTACCCAAAATAACTAACTTCCGAGTGTAAGATGGAGTAAAATATTGTTGAATATCTACATGTTAGCAGTCTACAAAGCCAAGGATACTAAAACTGGCTGGTTTGTGAACAAATTAAAGTTCACACAGACTGGGCAAGTGGAAACTTTGCACGAGTAACTATGAAATTGTGTCACAGGAATCAGAGGAAAGCTATGTTATTAAAGTTTAGGAAAGGCAAAGGTCTGCATTTTCCCTCAGGTTTTGTTGGTCATGTTTTCCTCATAAGTAATTTTCCTCTTGCATTAATATATACTTAGTATCATAAGAAAGAAATTCTGCTGCTGTCACAAAGATCATACTTCTGTAGGATATGTCTGAGGGAAGCCCCCTTGCGGCTCCCCCAAAGCTACAATCCGGATACAGTGCCAAACTACTAGGTGCCATCAGTCGCAGAGTTCTTTTAGACCTATCGGGGACCATAAGTCAGAACCTGGCCCCTCTACTAAAGAGGTGCAGAGAGCAGTGCACTTTGATAAAATTGTCAGTGATTTTTAATCATGTCTGCCACTACTGGGAAGGCATTCACAAAGTCATCGAGACAAAACAGACCATAGCAAGTTAAAAGGATGCATCAATGGCTCAAACTCGCCATAAGAACTCCCCCAATAATGTAAACAACCAATAGAAAAGTTATGAAAATAGTGCAAGCTCATTTGCCCCCCACCTATTCCCCCCCATTTGAAGGTAGGAGGGAGACAGACCAGGACAATCACGGGGATCTAGTGGAGGGCCACCAAAAAAATATAAGTGTCCTACAACCCCACCAGGCAAAACAAAACCAGGAGGAACCAGGAGGTTCTTCCAGGAGGAACAGAACTGGCCACTATGAGACAGCTGCACAGTACCTTGCTCCCCAGCCAGCGACAATACTACCTCATACCCAAGTCCAAACAGTGGTAGGAAAAACCTCAGCTAATCCCAAGGACGGGCAATCACCGAGCAGAAAAAGAATCCTGCGGAGGTAGTCCCCAAACAGTTTGTGGAAGGTAACCTGAAACTGCAAGGGTAGTACTTACAGGGCACCTAAGGAAGGTGACCCTAGGTGCATGCAGCCCTAGTACTTCTTGAATTACACTTGGCTCACACACCAATCTATCATCACATCACACATCTATCTGGACCTAAAAAAGGCTTCTGACAGAGTTCCACATAAGAGGTTGTTCTGGAAACTGGAACATAATGGAGGGGTGACAGGTAAGCTTCTAACATAGATGAAAAATTTCCTAACTGACAGAAAAATGAGGGCCATAATCAGAGGCAATGTATCGGACTGGAGAAATGTCACTAGTGGAGAACCACAGGGTTCAGTTCTTGTACTGATAATGTTCATTGTCTACATAAACAATCTACTAGATGGAATACATAATTATATGAACATGTTTGCTGATGATGCTAAGATAATAGGGAAAATAAGAAACCTAAATGATTGTCATGCCCTTCAAGAAGACCTGGACAAAATAAGTATATGGAGCACCACTTGGCAAATAGAATTTAATGTGAATAAATGCCATGTTATGGAATGTGATAGTGGAGAACATAGACCCCACACAACCTAAAATTATTTGAGAAATCTTTAAAGAATTCTGACAAAGAAAGGGATCTAGGGGTGGTTCTAGATAGAAAACTGTCACCTGAGAATCACATTAAGAACATTGTGCAAGGAGCCTATGCTACACTTTCTAACTTCAGAATTGCTTTTAAATACATGATGGTGAAATACTAGAGAAATTGTTCATGACTTTTGTTAGACCAAAGCTAGAATATGCAGCAGTTGTATGGTGCCCGTATCTTAAGAAGCACATCAACAAACTGGAAAAGGTGCAAAGACATGCCACTAAGTGGCTTCCAGAACTGAAGGACAAGAGCTACAAGGAGAGGTTAGAGGCATTAAATATGCAAAACTAGAAGATAGAAGAAAAAGAGACGATATGATCACTACGTACAAAATAGTAACAGGAATCAATAAAATTGATAGGGAAGAATTCCTGAGACCCGGAACTTCAAGAACAAGAGGTCATAGATTTAAACTAACGAAACAAAGTTGCCGGAGAAATATAAGAAAATTCACTTTTGTAAACAGTGGTAGACGGTTGGAACAAGTTAGGCGAGGTGGTAGAAGCCAAAATTGTCGGTAATTTCAAAGCGTTATATGACAAAGAGTGCTGGGAAGATGGGACACTGTGAGCATAGCTCTCATCCTGTAACTACACTTAGGTAATTACACCACCACACAGCAGAGGAACACTGTAAGGCACAACACTGCTCAAAGGATTGAGCCAGAGTCGATCGACTGCTACTCTACACAACAGCCTCAGAACTTGGGTTGGGTAGTTGGCATGGGAGGTCTTGGGATCCCTCTTTCCCCTCCCTGGGAGGTGGGAGGTGCGCGGACAGCGGCACAGCAACTGTGGTGACGTCATACTTGTTTGCTTTTTTTTCTGATTACAGAGTTTTGCTTGCTCGTTCGACTTTCGGTATGCAATTTCTAGCCAGCTGTAGTATGTTTTGGGATTCCTACATTTCTGGGTGTCTGACCTGGTAGATGTCAGACAGACTGCTCCAATTACATGGGGATGTCTATAGGCCATTTGCTTCTCATGCCTCTCTGAGGGGGCTAGGTTCTGGCTCGTGTTCCCCGGTAGGCCTAGAACTCCATTGATCGACTGTTGCCACAGTCTAATATACACATCAGCCCTGTATAGCTCTGGGGAGCCAAAGGGGCTCTCCACAGAAAATGGCAACTATTTAGGTATACTAGAGCAGCTGAGTGAATTTGACCCTTTCTTGGAAGAACATCTCAAAATGTATGGAAATCCTGGAGAAGGGAATCCGTCATATTTATCACCAAATATTTGTGAGGAATTTATTGAATTAATTAGACAACAGGTTCTTTGTACTATTCTTGAAAAAGTAAAAAAAAAAAGTCAAAGTATTATTCAATATGTGTAGATGCCACTCCAGACATCTCACACACAGATCAACTGACATTTACTCTCCGATACACTAAAGACTGAGTCTGTGGAACGTTTCTTGATGTTCATCCCATCTTTTCTCATGGACCAAAGGCACTGTCCTGGATTTTTCTTAATGAGAACAAAATTCCACTATCAAACTGCCGTGGTCAGTCATACGATAATGCCTCAAATATGTCTGGAGATATAATGGATTGCAAGCACGGATTCATCAACTCAATGAGTTTGCCATCTATGTCCCTTGTGCTGGACACAGCCTAAACTTGGGAGTAAAAACAGCAGTGAGTTGTCTACAGACTTTCAAATTCTTTGACTTTGTTCAGCATCTGTATTAATTTTTTGCTGGTTCTACTCATCGCTGCATTGTATTCACATTATCTTTAGGAAAAGATTTTATGCACAGAGCGTTGTCATAGCAGGAAAGTGGCATCCCCAAAACAGTATAAGCAAAGAAAATATATTGTTAAATAGTATCTTCAGTGCTGTAAAATATATAGAAACAACAGTGTTAAATGTTGAAAAACAGGCTGTCACTTTATAAGACATACAAATGAATTATTTTGGGATACAAGGGTGTATGAAACATTATTGGAATTGGGATGTTGGACACAGATGTCTTGTGGACGTTGTTGTGGGCTGGACGAAGGGCAGGACGAAGGGCAGGACGAAGGGCAGGACAAAGGACAGGACAAAGGACAGGACAAAGGACAGGACAAAGGACAGGACGAAGGACAGGACGAAGGACAGGACGAAGGACAGGACGAAGGACAGGACGAAGGACAGGACGAAGGACAGGACGAAGGACAGGATGAAGGGCAAGACAAAGGGCAGGCTGGTTGTCGCTTGAGTGACGGGTGACGGTCTCCTATGATAACGATAAATGCACTGTTCTCATACATGCTATAGCGGTGCTCCTTCTCCATGTTAGTGATTGGCAGTTTTAAACTAAGTTTGTTTAAAGAACCCTGTGTTTAGGTGGTGTTTTGTGTTATTTTGAATCATTCACTCAGATTTCTGTGATACGTGGTCTATACCTACCAACTGTGGTCCCTATTTGTAAAGTATTTAAGTGCCAGGATTTTGTGTATGGTTAAAACCCATGTTACCTTTATAGCTCACTATAGTGTAGAATAGTGTGGGGACCTAAGTCCCAGTTTGTGTGGATCCAATAGTCAATGCTTATGATTGCTGAAAAGTATCCCTCTTAATCTCAACAAAGCTGTAACATAACAGTGCTCCATACTCGACTAAAATAATCCTGTTTTGCTCAGTAAAACCCAGTTGTGAAATTGTACCCCAAGGTGTATTTCTTGTCCCCTGTAAAACAAGGTTTATTGTTGGTCAAATTTTTAGTGGAGTATATACTGTACATATATATCCCTCTCATTTTTTATAAGAAAGTTTTGTTTTGTTAATTGTACTCTAGAGTATGGTTTTCAAGCCTATACCTTACATTATACTATCTCTCTCTATGTTTCTCTATGTTTCTCTATGTATCTATCTTTCTATCTCTATCTCTCTCCGAGATGGGACAGACTGGTCAATGAGTGCCAACATGGATCCAATAGTGTTTGCTGCCCACATGACCACGGTTGTGTTAACATGCCATGTTATTGCCTAGTCACCCCTGCAATTGTGCTGTCACTGTTCCAGCCTGCATTAAATGTGCTAAACTGCCACGGGACTTACCTGCATGTGATGATATGTGTGACCAATTGCAACATATAATCATTGCTGATAGGATAACATCACTCATCGCCTGGAGCAGAGTTGATGAATCCCGAGGGAAGGTCATCTAGTTAGCAAGGTGTGAACATGTCTGGATGAATTGAGGTAAGGCCAGCCAGTACTGTAAGTGTTCAATCCATCATTTTTGTTTGTGTTACCTAGTGATTGATTCCTTGGAATCAACCGCCTGGCTAAAGCGAGACTTTACCAGCGTCTGTAACAGGAGGTGGTCTGCCAGTAAAGGTAATATTTTGCTCTGACAGATCGCTAGTCTAAGTGGTAATGTCCTGTCAGATGCATTGTGTCTGATCATAGGATCACAAATTTAGCATCATATGTGACCACAGTGTTCCCCGTTATATTGCTTATGTGTCAAGTATTTATTCGACACTGGATGGAGTCTGTGCGACTCGATTGATACCAAGTATAAATTATTGAGTATTTTATACATTCTAAGAATGTGGTCAGTTGACCACTTATATAACAGCGATTATTAGTCTTGGTAACCTATTATTATCATTATCATTTGTTATTGTTTGATTTTTTGCAGGTACAATATTGTGATTACTGATATATCATTGTTGTGTACTTTAATCTTTTGCAATTATGTGATAAGATATTATTGGTGCACCGCTCAGGTTTTTGCTTGACAAGTGTGTTATAAGTGTATTGTCGTACACCAGTCGATTTTCCCTTGTGTTTGCCAGTGCTAAGAGAGTAATCATCAGTGTATTCAGTTAGAATAATTCTGTTGCCTATGGCATGTAGCAGGAGACATGTTCCCCTGAATGCTTAGCTATTGTGGAAGTAATACTCTCTCTTAACATAGTGTTTACATATGGTTATTTACATGTAATACTTACTTTAGTGAACTAGCCTTTAGTTACATATGCTTTCAGTCGAATCCTTTTCCCCCATACTTCTCTAGCACTACTTGCCATAAAACTCCCTGGTTCTTTTAATGCTTTTTGACACCATCTCAAGGGTAGAGCTGTTTCACAGCCTTGCATCATATAAATTCGATGTATGACCCCTCTAGCATTCTAAGTCCTGTAGTGAATGTTGTTTGGGTAGGACATTGATCCCCAGATACATGATTATAATATTATAGTGGAAGAGACCATTACTTCATGTCATCATCTCGGCCATTGGCGTGTTGATACTGATATCTTCTTGTTAACTCTTCGGGTAACTCAACTAGAGGTAGTGCAAGTGCAAGTTGTAATTGCAGGTCTTCTCTCAGAATCCAGTCATTACATATATTACTGTATATAAAAATAAAAACATTATTGATATGACTAATACAAAAGAACTTTTTTATCAGAAATTAAATTAAATAATCATGGCTTTGCAGAAGGCACAAAATACCTGAACTGAAAGGGAAACAATTGACTGGCAGCATGCACAGGTTGGCTGCAGGTTTGCGACCTCTTTCTGCCCAAACTCTCCACGTGTACTTTGCAGGGCAAAACATGCATATTTTGTGGCGTGCACAGGTTAGATTATCTCCTTGCCACACCACATGCTAAGTGAATCTACACCGACTCCAGTTCCAACAACCAGAAATCTACAAGGTCACTTTTCACATGCATCTGAAATGGCACCACCTCACCCACCTTATGGGAGCCTGTCGGCCGAGCGGACAGCACGCTGGACTTGTGATCCTGTGGTCCTGGGTTCGATCCCAGGCGCCGACGAGAAACAATGGGCAGAGTTTCTTTCACCCTATGCCCCTGTTACCTAGCAGTAAAATAGGTACCTGGGTGTTAGTCAGCTGTCATGGGCTGCTTCCTGGGGGTGGAGGCCTGGTTGAGGACCGGGCCGCGGGGACACTAAAAAGCCCCAAAATCATCTCAAGATAACCACCCCTACCATGGTGCCTGACCTCAGCCTAGACACCCTCAAGGCATCAAAGGCATCGACTTCTGACGGTGTCCCCAGGGCCTCTTCAGGCATTGCAGCCGCCTACTTAAGATACAGTCTCGCTACTCTCATTGTGCCGCTTTGCGTCTTTTTTGTTTATGCCCTCCAACCATTGCTCACTCAGTGCTCTCTTCTGTCCCCCTGGATGTGTGCCATGTCCTTGTGTCCCCCGACATCCCATCATTTGTGCTTTCTTGCCTCCTTCCTTCATTCTGTGTGCTGTCTGTGCAACATGAGTCCCGTCAGCTGCCACATGCCCTCTGTTTCCTTGTGCCTATACCTTCCCTGTGCTTTCCGATTTACCAGCACTTTTGTTCCTTCCTGTTTACCTTCCCCCTCTCCTTCTGCACACCCCATTTTGGCTGCCTGCCAAAATGGGAGCCTCGGGGGACGCTAAGCTCCGAAATCATCTCAAGATGACCTCAAGATAGCCCACTGCCCTTCTTACTTTTGGACTCGTGTAGGTTAATCACTGGACCCCCTTGTATGCTCTTCACAGGACCCTATATATTTTACACAGGCTTCCCTAATACATATTTTCCAAAGGGCCCCCTAGAGTCACCCACTGGACAGGAGACATTTTGACATCGCATGGTATTATGCACATCAGCAAGGTCATCTTACCTGAATTCCTTCCCGTTTGTTAATTTACTACACTGAAACACTGGCGTTCCCCACAGGTCAAGAGACATTTTGACAAAGCAGGAGATGATAATGCTACATGAGACATTTTGACAATGCAGGAGATGATAATGCTACATGAGACACCTTGACTATGGGGTGGACCAAGCATATGCAGAAAATAGAACTGACATGATGAAGGGTCAAAAGAAGATGAACATATCCCCTAACTCTTGCTTCATACACACTATAATATAGTTCTGTATTTGGGGTTATCCCACCAATGTGTTTATCCCACCACTGTGACCCTGTCGTGGTGCCTCCCAGACTGCTGCCTCCCAACTTCACACTAAGATGCTAAAACTAGTCATGGAGCGTGGTTAGCTCAGTAGCTCGACTGATAGAGCGACTATCTCCCATGCTTATGGGTCAGTGGTTCTCCTAGTGACCAGATGAAAGAAATACCACGAAACCTCGGTCCTCATAGTAAATTTCTAGATTCGGTAGTCGTAGTTTGTTTATACACGTATGGGTCCACCGCGAGCGTGGCGCTTCAGTTTACCAGCATGTCCCGCCTAGTGATGATCGCGCTTGGATTCTTTGTGAAGAATTTCATTGTTTTGTGCTTTTTTGGTTTCTGAACATAAAAGTTCTTATTATATATTATGCCATGGGTTCCAAGAAGTCAGTGGTAATGTTCAACCTAAGAAAATAGTTGTGAGGATGACAATAGAGGAAAAACAAGAGATCATTCATAGTGAGACAATGTGATGTCTCACTTCAGACAAGTGTTAAAACATAGGGAAAAGTAAGTCTCTATAGACAGATTCTTAGTGAGACAAACAAGCAGTGAGCCACAACCAGGTCCTAGTGGTATGCCTGCAAAACGTAAGAGAGAGAGTACCCCAGAAATGTTATCACTGCCTGATGTTATAATAGAAGGGGGACTCCCCTTCCAAACACTAACACTTCCCCCCCCCCCTCCTCACTGTCTTCCATACGCCAACAAGAGTCCTCCATAAAGATAAGGTAGCTATGAGTAGTTTCCTGTATAAAATGTATTTTTTAGTTAATATTTTTGGGGGTGTGGAACGGATTAATTTAATTTACATTATTTCTTACGGGAAAATTCATTTCGGTTTTCGTAGTTTTGGTATTCATACTTTCTCTGGGAACGGATTAACTACGAAAACAAAGGTATCACTGTATTGTTATCCATGTTTCCTTACACTCATCTTGTCGAGGGCTGCAGCAGGTAAAATGGGAAAAGAATGCACCTTATGCAAAGAGGTGCAATGTATGTGTGTGAGTATTCACGTAGTTGTATTCACCTAGTTGTGTTTGCGGGGGTTGAGCTTTGCTCTTTCGGCCCACCTCTCAACTGTCAATCAACTGTTTACTAACTACTTTTTTTTTCCACACCAGACACACACCCCAGGAAGCAGCCCGTGACAGCTGACTAAATTCCCAAGTACCTATTTACTGCTAGGTAACAGGGGCACTCAGGGTGAAAGAAACTTTGCCCATTTGTTTCTGCCTGGTGCGGGAATCGAGCCCGCGCCACAGAATTACAAGTCCTGCGTGCTATCCACCAGGCTACACACACACTAGTGGGAGTACCCAGCATTCCCTATGTTTGTCAGTCATTCTCCCACCTGTCTATTTATCTATCCATCAAGCGGCATTGCCCGTCCACTCCGTGGAATGAAATGAGACAGGCCAACTGCCAGGACATTGGACACTTCCCGAATGTGAATGGCACGAAGAGCTAAACCCCGAGAACTTGGCAGAAGAGCTAAACCCCGAGAACTTGGCAGAAGAGCTAAACCCCGAGAACTTGGCAGAAGAGCTACCAGAAGTGACCACCCGCAAAGAGCCACGGACCAAAGAGACACCCATCCCCCCTGGATGAGACAATGAACCACGGGGGAGCAGTCCGAATGGAGCCCGAGCACCAGGCCCCCGAGAAGCTGAATCCGTCGCAGTGCCTGCCCCACTGTCACAAACTCCCGCACTGTGCTGTGAGCCCGATGTACGGACAGCCCCCAGTGTCCCTGGGCGGACTGGTGAACACTGGTCACAAAGCCCCAACTGAGAGACAAGGCATCCATGAACACATCAAGCGAGGGAAGAGGAAGGCGCCATGGAACCGAACCCCAAAAACCTGAAGAGGAAGCCAGAGATGCAGCAAACCAATGCAAGGACACCGGGGACAAACCCAGGGATCGTGAGAGCGGTGAGAGACCACCCCGAAGATACCAGAACAGCCTCCGAAACCAAACCCTGCCCAGTGGATAAACTAGCAAGGCAAAGTTTATGCTCTCACACAGCAGCTTGAGCAACTGCTGGGTCTTCCTCAAAACAGCCAAAGGCGGGAACACAACCAGAGCAAAGCCGCCAAAGGGAGAGAAACGTACGCAGTTCGAGAACCTCACACTAAGCCCAGCCAAGGCTGAACCCCGGGACGGAACCAACTGGGACTTCTGCCAAGTAACCAGGAACCCGAACCCGGCAAGCTGGGAAAAAACCAGAATCCCGGCTAGCAGACAAGCAGACCAGCAGGGAGCTCACATCAACCAGTTGTCGAGGCAGACTGCCAGCCAGGAACACACCAGAACATCATAATGCACCCGATCAGTGTAAGAGGAACTGAACTCAAAACAAAACTGGAACCAACAGAGGCATAAACCAGGTCTTGCAGGTGATACACACCTAGGGTCTCCAAAACCTTCCCAGGGGAAAGCCAAGGGCATCCGGAAATTAACTGCATGGGAGGGGAAGGGTTTGATCCCTACCTACCGCATTTGCCGGCGGATAAGAGGCACAATGTGTAATAAAAATGTTTTGTTCTTGGATAAAAATGAGCCCCACACCTAAAATACTGAGCACCTAAGGCTAGGGAGACGGATGAGCAGACCAGACAAGGTCACTGGGCACAAAATTGGTGCCAAGAATAAAATAAAGAAAACAAGCCAATGACCAAAGTCTGAACACAAGACTAAGGTAATAATAAACAGAAGTACCACAGTCTTGTACACAAGACAAGACTGCCCTGGGAACACAAGTCCGGGAGACATGACCACCATCTACAATTCCTCAGGGGAATGGACAGGGTAGAAAAAGATGGATGAATCAATACGACTGGAACACCCATAATGGGATACAGGTGGAAGCCGAATACCCAAAGGAACCACAGACATCAGAAAAAATATGTCTCATGGCAGAGTAGTAAGGAAAGGGAATGCAGAAGGCAG
Source organism: Procambarus clarkii (assembly GCF_040958095.1). Lineage (NCBI taxonomy): Eukaryota > Metazoa > Arthropoda > Malacostraca > Decapoda > Cambaridae > Procambarus > Procambarus clarkii. The sequence continues at coordinate 14,664,207 of NC_091230.1, read as the reverse complement.
TGAAGTGGTGGAGGCTGACACCCTACATAAGATCAAACTTACAGACGCAGGAGCTCGAGAAGCTCAGGAATGTGTACACCTGAAGACACAATAAACAAACTGGCAGCCAGAGAGAATCGTCAGCCACTGTGTGTGTGTAAACTGCACCCTCCCCAGTGCACCCCGTCCAGCCAATAACACTCCTCACCCGGATCAAGACGGAAACACCAAGGGCGAAGACAATGCCAAGTGACAAAATCCTCAAATGGGAGCGAGTTCTGAATGCCCCGGGAAATAGATAACCCTGAAATCCAAGGGTATTGCTTACAGAGCACCTAGGGAAGAACACCCTAGGTGCATACAATAAGACACCTGGCCACCACACCACACATACACACTGCTGGTACAGCCATACAGGGCAAAATCCAGAACAGGAATGTGAGGCCAGAGGTGATCAAGCTGACTCTAGCACATCAGTTCAAGAATTGAAGGGAGGCTGCCGGCTGCCCCCTCTGTCCCTTTGGGGGAAGGAGTCGCACTAACGAGCGGGAGTGCTAGTTGGTTGAAGTGTTGCTCATTTTTTTTCTGGGAGAAGTTCTGCCACGTTCAGACGTAGGTCGCAATTTTCATCAGAGTGTGGTCCATTTTGTTTCTCCTATCTTTCTGGGTGCTTCCCTGGTCCATGGCAGTTACGAAATACTTTAAATATAAAGTGTTCTGAGGTCATTGGTGCCTGCGCCTTTCTGAGGGAGCCAGGTTCTGGCTCACGGTTCCCGGTAGGCATAAAGACTTCTGTGACTGATGACCCCAAAATAATATAGCACACATCAGTTCGGTTATCTACAGGGAGCCGACGGGGCTCTCCACAGAAAATATGAATTTTTAAAAATTCACAAAAGAAAGCATCTTATTTATTTAAGTTCAGGAGGAATGTGTATTTAACTTCTTCATTTAAAAAATAGCATTTGACCAGTTTATGCAGTAATCACCTACAATATGTTACATGTAATGATTTGTAATCATTTTTGGTTGGCAAATTCCATTTATTCACACAGATTTTATGAAATGATAAAATATGCGACTTAAAAAATATTGTGCACGGCCAAAACGAAGGTACATTTACGGTTACTTGCACTCGGTAACAGCAGTATTTTTCAGGTACTGTATACTATTCTGTACAATATTATACAACAAAATATATATATGACAAAATACTTAAGCAACAAATTCCAAACCAGTATATTCTGACCATTATGTTTTGATGTATATCAGTAAACAATGTGGAAAATCAGATTAGTAAGTTCAGAAAAGATAGTTCTTGTAAACTGCACTTTTTTTTAGGCTTATCTAGTATCATCATTGATAAAACTCAATGAGACACCCAGCCCACAACTCTGAAAATAAAAGAATTGATGACGCTTCAGTCCATCCTGAACCATTAATAAGTTAGTTTGATATTGGTCCCGGATGGGCCAAATTATCATCAAATTCTATTTTCAAAGTTGCACATTGAGTGTCTAATTTTCAGTCAAGTTATTGTGACTTATTCTGTAAAATTCAATGAGTATTTTATCATTTTCTAATAAAAATTCAAGCATTTCTCCTGGTGTGGTGTTCTTCTTCATTTCTTCTTGACTCTTGGCCAACTTTAATATATTTTCTTCACCCTCTGCTCATTTTGAGAGTACTGTATATAAAGGTTGGACACATTGGACTAGTTAAATAACTTTTGGTATTATGCCTATATTAATAGGTGCCAATTAGGGGACATATTTAAGCAAAGCCTGAAACATTGTATTATTACCTTCTACCCATTATGAATTTACTTTGCATTTCCTCCACCTCTAAATGCACTTCTCTCAGAAATGAAGCTGGGCAGGGAAAACATGAGCTACATTCCCACTAAATAAAGGTTATTCATCTTTTACTTTTCAGTAATAACCAAATTCTTACATTTACATTCCTGGTTTTAACTGGAAAAAGTAATGGCACTAATACTGTAGCAGTACATTTGCCAGTGTTTAACAGGGTGTATAGTCCTATGACGGCATCTTACAGTTTCAAATTAGTAAGAGTCTGTTGTATTACTGAACACTGCATGGTTAAGATGGTTCAAGCTTCAAATACCTGAATCAGTGAGTAACTCACCCACTGATTCTGAGTAACTTGTATATCAGTGAGTAATTTGTCTATTTAACTAGAAGTTGTGAAGAAAAAGTTGGTGTGTCAGTCAGAGTTACCTAGGAGAATGCCGAGGTTAAAACAGGTTGGTGTGGTTAATTAACACTACACACGACCAAACTACACACACTATCACCAGTTATAAGACACTAATCAACACAAACTATCGTGTAAATAATACTCAGAAAAAGGCAATAAAACCCGTTAACAAACAATACCTATATACAGTACTAACATCTGGTAATTATACAGATTACTAATATCATTCAACGGACAAAAAATAATTTCATGAGGTATTCAAAAAATGTAAAAAATATGCTGAAGCAATTCATGCTTCCAAGATTTAAGAATTATCATCATCATATTAAAAAATCAAAAGGAAATATATTCATTCAATTAATTAGAAAGATGTAATAACTAAAACATCTAATCAATCAAAGGAATGGATATATCCCTATAAACATCAAATTGCTCAAGTTCTTAATAATAAAATAATATTATCAACAAAATTTGTGACAAGATAATACATTATATTGAAAAGACACAATACCAAGGCCTTAAGAATATGTTGACTAGATGTTCATGCTAAACCAGACTAGTTCTACACAGTACACTGATCCATTTCTCAACATTAAAACAGACAAAAAAAAAAGTGATGTAGTGCTTTTTAATGACATTAAATTAGCAACCATTAATACAAACACCCATAGCCAAGCTTATCATGAATATGGATGCAGGAGTGCAGAGTGGTAAAGTTTGCCAGTCCCATTATAAACTTAAAAATGCCATTTTAAACCATAGCGGAGTCCCAACTCTTCTTTGAGTACAGTACACAAATGTTCCATTAAGAAAAGCCTCTAATGCAGAGGTTAGTTTTGGATGCAAACTCTGGTCCTCATTTTTGGCACAGGTGATTAAGTCGAAAGCTTTCATAAGAGCCAACTAGGTACAAAAAGTAAGCAACTGGCAAAGATACTCTCATCCCACAAATTCCCAGCAGTACACTAGGGAAAAAAGCCTTTACTGAGATACCATTTAATATAAAATACTTATTGCTGCAAATCTAAGTGCTTCAGTCCCTAAATGAAATACAAGTGAACAACAATCAAGATGGGAACTATTAACAACGTTTCCTTAATAAATAATAGAGAGAAACAACTTGTTGGTGCACTACAGATATTCATTAACAAAGAGAATGCAGGCCAGGCATGCTGAGTGGACAGGCCTGGTGGACGAATCAAGACCGACCAGGTTGGCTCGGGAACTGGGACAGGCATTCGGTGGACTGGGAGGGCTGGGTGGGTAGGCTCACATGTGGATCATTTGAGTGGGAAGGTTGAGTAGGTTTAATGGCCGGACGAGTCCCACATCCTCAGTGAGTTGGAGCAGTGAGACAAGCAGGGTGGACCTGTATCATAATTGTAGGTGACGTAGCAAGACGTTTTGGGGCTGGGAGGGCGAGGGCAGAGGACCGGGGGGGACGGAGGACATGAGAGGGTGACGGTGAGCCATCTTCGCTTACCTGTGCTTGGTGTCTAGAACTTTGGATAAATCCTTGTTGCTTATCTCACTCTCACGCACTTGTTCTGTTAAACTTTTATGGACCGAGTTATGTAAACTGAAATAAAAAAGTAAAGTTAATAAATCATATTTTTTAAAGAATATGCACCTAACTCTGATTACAGAACCCTAGCTACCCTTAATCCCAAACAAAATTATTAAAACGAACTTTCATATTTATATTTACCAACAAGTATCTTGTAAATATTATGCAGTACCCTTGTGATCATTTCATTATCAATTTTTGCTTTACAAAACAAATTATTACTATTAGGTGCTATCACTATACTGTATATATAATAACTCGGACTCACGTTTTAACTGCGATATCAAGCAGGAGGCAAGTCAAGGGTATCAGAATCACTCCAAACCAAAACACAGGTGAAGAATATACCTGAAATTGTTTTAAATTGTATATATCAGCCACTTTAAAAAATCCCAGGTTTTATGTTTTCTTACTGTTTACAGAAATACAGTGGCACCTCTACTTATGATTGCCCCGACTTACGATATAAATTTGATTGGAAAATGCAACTCAACTTACGATATCGTCGTCGATTAACGATATTTGTTGATACACGTTTGGGTCGACGGAGCGCATGGTTCCCAGTCGCACGAGCCAACCTGCCTCAGTTTACTAGAGCCGCCCACTTAGTGACAATGACGCTTATAAAAAACCAGCGTTGAATGTAATGAAACGCCATATTCTGGGTGAGCCCCGGAGGCTCCCTGGAGCTTATCGGGCTAATGTGTGTTATGTTAGACCGGGACATTAGCTAAGGAGTTCAGACCTACCAGGGACCAGCGCCAGAACCTGGCCCCTTCAGAGAGGTTTCAGGGAGCAATGGCCCTGGAAAACCCCATATGGTTGGGGGTTTTCCTTATCTGCCATCGACCGGGGTTAGGCACCCAGAAAGGTAGGCGTAACAAAACAAACCCCACATGGTAAGAAACTACAACAAAAACCGAACAGAGAGGTAGAAAACTCCCTACAATCCCAAGGAAACAAGCAAACAAGCAAACATCACACTTTACTGCCGCGCCGATCGTCCGCGCAGCCCTCCCCACCCCGGGAGGGGGAGGGGGGAGCCCCGGACCTACCGCGCCGGCTGCCAAGCTCCAGTTCGGAAGCTAAGCCTCAACCAACGCGAAAAAACCGCCGACCGGTGGGAGGGAGGGTTTCCAGGGAGCCTCCGGGGCTCACCCAGAAAATGGCGTTTCATTACATTCAACGCTGGTTTTCTGTGGGGAGCCCCTACGGCTCCCTGGAGCTTCATACCCAAAGAGAAGGAAAAGAAAGGGCTAACCCGGGAGGCGGCCGCCACAAACTCTGCAACGCAAAGCCAAGACAACCGGTCGCAAACCTGCGACCCAAGGCAACAAGAACGCCCAAGAACAGACGCACACATGGATGGGCGGCCAAAAATCTGTGCGACCCACAATTCCCTGCACCCGAAATGAGCCCGAGACGTCACCAACACAGCAGCAATTGCTGCAAACGTCTGAACAGCACGGGCGCAAAGACAGACCGCAGTAAGAAGGAAAACACTGCGGACGACCCGGGAGACCCGAGCCCTGAAAACAGGGAACGAAGGAACCGGATCAACCACAGCGCATCCCCAGGCACGGTACGCCGGCAACAGCAAAAAGCACAACTGGACAACACAGGACGCACCCCCCCGCCAAACCAAACAAGTACTAATACCCCAAGAACCCCTCCGGAAAGCAGCCGTCTCGACCGTCGCCAGGACAGAGAAAGGCTGCACACCAATAAAGCTACCACCAGTACCAAAGAGGAGGAAACTAAAACCGAAGGGGCTACCACAAACTGAGGGGAAGAGGAGAAGGCACCCTGAACAAGGACCAGGATGGCTCAGGCGACTCATGAGCAGGCCGGAGGGGAAACAAAACGCGAGAAGACGTAAGAAACGTCATACAGTCTCCAAGACGAAGCTCGCAGGTGGGACACCGTCAACAAGGCCACCTGAACACCATAGAGATGGCGATACCTGCGTCAAAATACCAGACGCGAAGAGCCAAAGAGAAGGCCGAACCAGTCACGGACAGGACCGATTCGGCCTGCTGAAAGAGGCGAAGCCTCAGGAAAAACGCCCCGGGTACGGACACCTATCAAGCAGCGTCTGAAAAGAAGGCCGGGCCGGCCACAGTGGAACCATAAGGACTGTTCTCGTGGGAATGGGCTGCAACTGAGCCAGAACCCGGAGCAACAGCTGGACCGGGAGAAGAGGTACAGGTACCCCCCACCTCGACCAGGCCTGCCGAAAGCCTCCACCGTGAAGTCCTCGCAGGTGGGAAGGGCGCCACAAAACGGGCGACGCCTAGACCACGCCGACCCGAAGACGTCCATGGCCAGGAGTCCATAAGCCCAACAGAGCCAACAAAACGAATCGGCGACGACTGGCCAACCCACGAAGAGGAATGAACCGAGACAGCTGTCCACCAGGACGCAGGACACACCCCGGACACGAACCACACGATTAACCAAACCCCCTGTGGTTCCGGCAAGAACCACCAGAGAACAGTCCAAACAGAGCTGAATGGTAGAGTACCTAGTGACCCAAATCCTCCGAAGCGCAAACCAGACAGCCATGAACACCTGAACCGGTCTGTGAGCCCGATGGACAGACAGACTCCATCAACCTCGGCCGACCTGGTGAGCACTGGTCACAAAGCCCCAGCCGAGAGACGACCCGTCCGTGAACACATCGAGCGAAGGCTCGGGGAGCTGCCAAGGCACGGAACCCCGAAAACCCCAAAGAGGAAGCTGGTGACGCAGCACCAACACCAGATCCCCAGAGGAACCCAAGGAATGCAAGAGGCGGAAGTGGAGTCTCCGTAGGAACCAACCGACGCCGGAGCCAAACCCGACTCCGCGGGCAGACAAGCACGCCGAAGTGCAAACTCCCGCACAACCGCCCAAGCAACCGCTGAGCAACCTGGGACCCCCTCCTGAACAGCCAAAGGCGGGACCACAGCCACAGCAACACTTCTGGAGGGAAGACAATGAGGGGCCCAAGAGCCTGAAACAAGGCCCAGGTCCGAACCCGGGACGGAAACAGAAGGTAAAACCTCCAGATCACCAGGAAACCAAACCCAGCGATCTGGAAAGAACCATCCCCTGGCGAGCAGACAAGCGGACTGACTGGGAGCCCACTCCAGCCAGTCGTCGAGGTAGGCCAGACACCGAATCTCAGACGCAGACAGGGCACTAAGATCCGGTAAAGATGCAAAGAGTATACAAAGTGCCCTTCACAAAATAGGGAATGCAATAAAAACAGCAAACCTGAAGCCCCACCACCAAAGCATTGTATGACAATCATATGAAGACACATTATGACATATGACAATCATTATATGACAATATGACAATTATAATCAAAGCATTATATGACAAAGAGTGCTGGGAAGACGGGACACCACGAGAGTAGCTCTCATCCTGTAACTACACTTAGGTAAGTACACATAGGTAAGTACCAACCGTGCTAGCCCCAGAAAAACTGGAGAGGAACGTGCCAAGAAGTGACCTGGAGGTCCAGGTCCACCATCCATGCACCCGGCCCTAACAGAATCCGAACAGGAGACAACAGTCCTCCGAGCAGGGCAGAGGATCCAGGGCGCAGACGGAAGTAGTCCAGAAGAACTGCAGACTGGAAAAGCTCATGACTGCAAAGAGCAGACGGGAAAAGCTCATGACTGCAAAGAGCAGACGGGAAGCCCAGAAGGATGGGGCGGATCGACCACGCCCCACGCACCCACGAAGAGGAAATGACGAAGCGCAGGGAAGAAGCCCACCCCGCCAGCTCTGAACCCCCCCCAAGGGGGAGAAGCCGTCCTCCGACGCCAGCAGAGGCCGGAAGACAACCCAAAGCGCCCACCAACAGCGGGACCAAGCGAGAGGCAACAGAGCAAGCTGCTCCCCCAGCGCCCAGTCAACAGAGAAGGGAACAGAACCCCTTCAGAAAGAAAAAGTACACTACCGAAGTCATGAGGAGAGACTACGGGAATGAAACCACACTTCGCTGGAAGAGGAAGTGAGGGGAGACCTGATCACCACATACAAGATACCCAAGGGAATCGACAGGGCTGAGAAGGACAGGATATGTAACACAAGGGGCACACGCACTAGGGGACACCGGTGGAAACTGAGTACCCAAAAGAGCCACAGATAGAATTAGTTTTTTTTTTTTTTTTTTTTTTTTTAGTTTTTGCGAGTGTCAGAATGGGAACGGGAAAGCACTAAGAAGTAATGTGGCGACTCCTCACACAAGGAACGAGGCTGACCCCCATACAATGTCACATGTAGACATGACAGAGCCCAAGAGGCACAGGAACCGATACACCTGTTGATGGATGGTTGAGAGGCAGGACCAAGGAGCCAGAGCTCAACCCCCACAAGCACAACTAGGTGAGGACATATAGTGTAAAAGCACAAGCCGCCGACTAGTGGCAAAGAGCACTACGCCGGCCAGGCAAAGAAGGCACAAAACTGCATCAAAAGGCCCACCTCGACAGCAAAACCACAAAGTCCCAGCACAACCACAACATGTGCCAAGACCCAAAAAGCTCAGTCTGCAAGCCAGGAAGACCCCGGAACCCCAAAAGGCAGAACCGGGTCACATGAGGAAACAAAGTCCCCTGAACCCACAAAATGGGGCCCAAGAGGAAGAAACCTCCAGAACGAAACCAAGGAACCCAAAGGAACCCAGAATCGAACCAGGGGGAGCCCAAACCACCACATTTGCCAGCGGAGAACACCACTAAAAGGCAAAGCACAGACCCCAGCAGAACGCCCTGGGAAAACGGTCCCAACAGACCGAAAACCGAGGGGCAAGGTGTGGGAGCAAGCATACCAGCCAGGGGCACTGAGCCTAAACCCAGAGGCTCAGACCCAAAATCAACACCCAAACGTTCCCAGAGGAACAGGCAACGGCAAGAAAACACCAGAAAAACAAAGAAACGACAACAGGAGAACAAAAACCCTGCAAATTTTGTGAAAACTCAGAGACGCTCGCTCGCACACCCAGACGCATGTAAACAAATCGCAACGCCGCCCTGGTGGCCACGCCGGGAAACCGGCAGACAAAAATGGCCGCCTGCAGGGGCTGTGACTGACGCTTAATACACAAAAACACGCCAGCAAATGTGGGAAGCTAGCAGACTGGAAGGGCGAAAAACGACGCCCAACAGCAGAAAAACCCCTGAAGGGGCAAAACCGCCCCAGAACTGCTAGGAGGCATCCCCCACAGCCCCGGGAACCAACAACAGAGGCCCCGGGGCAGAGCCGTCCTCCAAGCCCTCCGCCCTGAAAGAAAAGCAAGAGCCCATGGGAAAGGCAACAAGAAAGGGCCGCTGGTAAGACCCAGAAGCCTTGGCAGGAGGCACAGGCTCAAACCTCCATCCCCAACCCGAACGGGGCATCCCCCGAAAACCGCCTGAGTCTCTGCCGCAACTGAACCCCGCCCCGACCCAGAAACACGCAGACGGTCCGGAGCCGGGAACATGGAGAGAAAGGGGCGAGCAGCACCTAACCAAACGGGGCGGCCACGGGGCATTCGAGTGGGAAACCAACCTAGCATGTTGCAGCAACCTAACCTAGCTTGCAACACGGATGCCGCCTGTACTCTGAACAGTAATAACATCAGGAGAGTACTGGAGAACAAGCAGAGAATCACTCGCAAGACTCCGGGTCAAGGTGTCAGTGACCCAACAGGCAGCATGACGGAGGTAAAAATGGCGACTGTCACCCGGAGACAAGGGAACAGCAACCAACGATCCCGTACAAGACGGGTTGGAACCCGGAAGACACATTCAATGGTCCCCCGAGCCCAGACAGGGGTTTCCAGGGCCCGTAGGGTAACAACTACGGGAAGCCCGGGCAAGGTGTTGCTAACCGGTTAAGAAACCCAAACATAACAAGAGGGTAGATTATAGCACTGAAAACCCCTCGAGACGTGTACAAGCACGGGGGCCTAGCAGAGGGCCGCCAAACACTACCAGTGGAACTATAACCACCTTAGGCAGACCCCCACCAGGCAAGAAAATGAAAAACAAAAGAAAAACCCCGCAAAAGTACACCGTCTCCAGAGGCAACAGAAACCGGCCGCCGCTTAGGTGGCAGGCTGCGCAACACCTTGACGCCCTAACCAGCACAATACCAATCCCGACCCAGGGCCAAACAAGGGCCCCAAGCCCCAGCTGGCCCCAAGGGCGAGGCAAATGCCGAGCAGCAAGAACCTCTACGGGAATGGTACCCGAACGCCCCAGGGAAGATAACCCTGTAACGCAAGGGCAGTACTTACAGGGCGCTTAGGGAAGTCAGCCACTAAGCACATGCAGCCCCGGCACTGATGAAGTACTCCTGGCCACCGCACACCACAACACACGGCAGTGAACGCCACACAAGGCAAACACCGCCTAGGAAACTGAGGCCAGAGAAGCGTCAATCCCGGTTGACATTAGCGAACGAACTGGAGCTTGGCAGCCGGCGCGGTAGGTCCGGGGCTCCCCCCTCCCACTCCCGGGGTGGGGAGGGCTGCGCGGACGATCGGCGCGGCAGTAAAGTGTGATGTTTGCTTGTTTGCTTGTTTCCTTGGGATTGTAGGGAGTTTTCTACCTCTCTGTTCGGTTTTTGTTGTAGTTTCTTACCATGTGGGGTTTGTTTTGTTACGCCTACCTTTCTGGGTGCCTAACCCCGGTCGATGGCAGATAAGGAAAACCCCCAACCATATGGGGTTTTCCAGGGCCATTGCTCCCTGAAACCTCTCTGAAGGGGCCAGGTTCTGGCGCTGGTCCCTGGTAGGTCTGAACTCCTTAGCTAATGTCCCGGTCTAACATAACACACATTAGCCCGATAAGCTCCAGGGAGCCGTAGGGGCTCCCCACAGAAAATTCCATTTTTGGTGATTTTTTTGCTTTTTGAACATAAAACTGATTACTATATATCATGCCCAGAGTCCCAAGAATAGTCAGTGGTAAGGTTCAACATATGAAAACACATTTGAGGATGACCATAGAGGCAGTACAGAATATTCCTTCCTCAAAAATTAAGAAAATGTGTGCAGCATGGGAAGAACTGTAAACTTTTGATGAAACGACTCGCCCAAATCAAGCTGCAGTAGGCAGTTGCTCTAACCTTTTCAATGACACTGATATATCACTATAGACAAATGTTAAAACGAAAGGAAAAACAAGTGTTGCTAGACAATTTTTTAGGGAGACAAACTAGCAGTGAACGACAATCAGGTCCTAGTGGTATGCAGGCAAAACATAGGAGAGAGTGTACCCCAGAGAAATCATCACTACCTGATGTTATAATGGAAGGGGACTCCCCTTCCAAACAGTAACACCTCTCCTCAACCCCCTCCTCACCATATTCCGTACAATAACAGGAGTCATCAGTAAAAGGTAAGTAATAACTTGCACATACTTTTGTAATGAAGATTTCGGTGAATTAGGTATAAAATTTACTTTGAAGTTAATTATTTAGGGAGTCAGGAACGGATTAATTCATTTCCCCTTTATTTCTTATGGGAAAAATCGTTTTGACTTATGATATTTCGACTTACGATACGTCTCTGGGAACGGATTACCATCGTAAATCGAGGCCCCACTGTAATCACCTTCAACCAAGTCCTGATGCCTAACCTGTTCCTACTGCAGCTGTGAATACTTGACTGCTTGTGACCGGTCTTGACTGTGAATGCTTGACTGACTTCTTGTGACTATATATGACTGGCTGCCACATAACAGTGAAATGTGTGAAAATCTGGAACCAGTGATGCTGACATGAAAGCATTTAAGGCGAGCAGGGGATGGTCTGATGTTATATTGGAAAGCAACCTCCTCCTTCTAAATACTCACCTCCTCCCTCCCTCATCACCCTCCCAATACGCCTACACCACCCCTCCTCCCTCCCTCCCTTCTTACCGTCTCCCATACGCCAATAAGAGTCCTCAGTACAGTAAAGGTAAAGTGCAGTTAAATGTTCACTTATTTGATTTATGGTTTGTATTTATACCCGATTGTTTTGTGCTTGAAAAATATGAGTAATATTCTGTATAAAATGAATTTTAAAGTTAATATTTTTTGGGGATGTTGAACAGATTAATTCAATTTCCATTATTTCTAATGAGAAAATTTATTTCGGTTTATGAATTTTAGGTGCACGAACTGTCTCTTGGAACAGGTTAAATTCATAAACCAAGGTGCCACTGTATATAATAAATAAATACATACCTGTACATACACATACTATACATACATTTTTATTTTGAATAAGATGAAATGAACATAGCGTGTGTGTAATTTATCATTACTATATCTTATAATTAGTGACCCAAGTTATAATTACCTCTAAGACCCGTTTTAGCTAAATACTGACAATGTCTTGGGTCAGACTTCATTGAGACTTGACAAAAACATTTTAACATGAGAAACAGTTTGAGTCCATGTTCTGAAACTATTATTCATTCCCTTTACAGAGACGATTACATTACATCCAATACGCAGACTATGTTTTACCTGCAGATAAATAGCACACATGTCTGGAGCCATTGGTATTATAGGCCAGAAGTTTGAATACACCAGCAGGAATATGAACCAAGAAGCAATAGATCCCCAGATGGCGAGGTGTGTCACCCAAGTCCACGCGTCGGTTTCTAAACCTGCTTTAAGGCAGACGGTAATAACTACGTAAGTGTACACCATATTTCCCGTCATGAGGTAACCTCCTACGCGGCCATGACCCCACGCCACATCTTGCGTCATGGACAGGTACGGTAGAACAAATACCAACACTGAGTGTACGAGTGCCAGCCACACCCACCACACAAAAACCTGCCGAAGATAATACAAGGTGTAACACGTGGATTACTAACTACTGTAATATCAAGTGACGTACTAAATTATGTATTTATGATTAAAAATTTTAATAAAAGAATGTTAATAGAAACTTTATCAAGAACTCTTCTAACATCTTAAAATGTATTTTGAGATTCAAGCAGTGTTTGAGATTCAAGCTAGCAGATTCAAGATTCAAGCATGAGGAATGCTAAGTATTGTGTTCTGTTAAATATTTTGAACTGCCAGTTGCACAAGAATTATAATAATTAGACTTTTAAGGAATATGAGAAGCTCCTTTGTGATTAAGAAACTCTGGTGCTTCTCAGGTAAACATGACCAAAAATCTCATTTGTACAGGATCCTGATCGCCCAGGAAAGGCAACATTCTGCACCAAAGCAACAGGGACTCTTTCAAACATTCCAGTCAAAATGTACTGGTGTAGAGGCCACAGGGGAGAGTAGATCAATCCTGTTCAGATTGACAACACTAATTTTACACACACAAAAAAAAAACAGCGTTGAATGTAATGAAACACCATTTTCTGGGTAGAGCCCTGGAGGCTCCCTGCAGCTATTGAACTGATACTAGCTAATATTAGTACAGGGCTTCAGTCATATAGAGTTGTCATGCTTAGTGGGGACCACCAGCCAGAACATGGTCCCCTCAGAGAAGCAAAGGGAACAATGGCCTATGAAAATCATGTATGAAAGTACAGTATTCATGTCTGCCATCGACCGGGGTCGAGTACCCAGAAAGGTAGGCACTTCAAAACAGACCCCTCCTGTAGAAAAATTGCAACCCGAGACCGAAGAGAGGCTGGAAACTCCCACAAAGAAAACAAGTTAACAAACAACACGTCATACCACCACGTGCTGCTCATTTGTGCCGACCCTCCAACCAGGAAATCATCAAATCATCATCTCAAGATAAGGAGGGGAGGGAAAAGGGGGAAGCCCAGCCCACCGAGCCAGCAGCCGGACCATCAGTTTGGAGACAGAAAATGAAAACAAAAACCTGCTGACCTGGGGAAGGAAGGGTGCCAAGGAGCCTCCTGGGCTCTACCCAGAAAATGGAGTTTCATTCCAGGAAGCCCCATTGGCTCCCTGGAGCTAACTACCCAAAGAGCAGAAAAAGACAACTGGATGCAACCTCCGACTTCAAGGTGCCACAAGATCGCTAAGGGCCTGGCACATTAACAAGATATCGGGCAGTCAGGACCCTGTTTTATCTCCAAAACCCCCGCACCTGAATGACTGCCCAAAACATATTGCCAAACACAGCAGCCAAAGCTGCAAACTTATGAACATCATGGGTGTGAGGGTAGACCGCAGAATACCTAGACTTTATAACCCTGCGGATGATTTGAGAAATCAAAGCCTTGGAACAGGGAACGAGAGAAACCAGGTCATCCCAAAGCGCATCCCCGGACAAAGAAGCCGAGGCACATAGGTACAGCATAAAGCCACAACCGGACACAAAACATGATGCACACCCCGGCCTGACCAACCAAGCATCAATACCTCACGTACCCCTCCGGAAGCCCGCCGTCTTGTTCTTTGCCAGCAAAGAAGGTTACAGCAGACAACGAACAAAAAGTCCACCCACACCAAAAGAGCAAAAGCCTCTGTTGTGCTGGAGGAGAACAGGAAGCTTCCTGACCCGACCCCCAGAAGCCAAAGCCAACAAGAACAAAGCAATCTGGAAACAGTCTTGGACTGAAGAGACCACCACAAACCAAGGAGGAGAGAGAAAGGAGTGCACCCGGTCCAAAGACCAGGTTAGCTCAGGCGGCACATGAGCAGCCCGGAGGTGGAAAAAGGCAAAAGAAAGCTTGCGAAACGGAGCCGAAGTGACGTCCACCCTGAATGCAAACTGGAGCGGCTCCACAAGCGCTGCACAATGCGAAGCGACAGTATTTGGCGTAAGATGCCCATCCTGAAAGAGTCAAGAGAGAGAAAGCATCCAGAAAGACGTGAACCAATATAGACCACTGCTGGATTCAAAGAGTCCAATACCTTTGGAGTTCTGTTCACTTGTTTTACTTTTAGTAGTAGTTTCAACCAGAATAGGGGTTTGTTTTGGGATGCTTACCTTTCTGGATGCCTGACCAGGACGATGACAGACATAGAATGCTCCAAATCACATGTGCATTTCTAGAGGTCATTGCTCCTCGTGCCTCTTTGAGAGTGCCAGGTTCTGGCTCGTGATCCCCAGTAGGCCTAAAAACTTCATTTACACTGACTGATGCCAAAGTCTAACATATCTATATCAGCCTGGATAAGCTCCCGAGAGCCAAAGGAGCTCCCCCCAGAAAATATATTAGAAATATACAAGTAATTCTTACAAGATATGCAGATCTCTCACCTTCCAATTAAAATGTGCTCCACTTTGAGATTCCCGATATAGCTCTGGATACCTCATCCTCGTGTCTGCACTGCATGACCGGTCGAAAATCCCCATAACCAGGGGTGGTGCTGCTGTGAACAGCTAGTTAAAAAAGAAATGATAATAACATTTATATGACAGCATATTTTCCTTTAAAATATTTAGAATAATCACAAATATTAAATAATTCAATACAAGATTTAACATCCTTATTATTATTACCCTGTTTCCAGTTTTCTTTGGAAGGGAAGACAGCAGAGAAGACAGCCTAGACAGCTTAATATCTTTTTAAGGTAAAGATATTAAAATGTAACATAACCATTCCCTACATATAACATAGCAGACAAAATCATGGAGAGTCAGTACCACCACACCAGGAAATTATCTTTTAGTCGTAGGTCCTCCTCAACCGTGCCACAAGTCTGGAAGGTTTTATTGTTCCAAACACCCCCCTTGACGGGTTGCAGTGTTAAGGAAACTTGGCTTTGACTAAGATGTCCCTCAGTGATCTGCCTTTGATCCATGCAACCACTGCAGGTAGTTGTGGGAAGATTCGCCACACTAGGTGTTCTACATCAATGATTCTATGCCAATGCCATAAGGTGAGGCATTCTTGACAAAAAGTTCCTGCTATACCTGGAAAGTAGAGGAGAGGAAGGATTATCCTCTCATTCATGTTTTGTCCCGTGTTCTATTCAGGAGGTTGTCCGTTTTTTGGGGGGCTTAGTTTGTGCAGAATGAAGAATCTCCTCTGGGTACTCTCTGTTCCTGAAACGAGTCCACAAGTATTCCAAGGCTTCCTAAAGTTTGTCGTTACTACTGATGATCCACTTTGTACATATACCCAAGGAATAGAGTAGCAATTTCTTGAGCGATAGAGGTTGACTATGAGAAATGAAGTCAATGAAGTGTGTAGATTTGTCGGCTTGTGGTAGATTGTGGTCTGTAGGCATCTACAGTACTTGGTTCTTCAATGTAAACTCTGGTGTCCAGGAATGAAAGTGGATTCATCCATTTCTAGGATGAACAAGTTTTCAAGTACATAATTAGCCCAGTTGAAGAAGAGTTCTAATTCTTGTCATCCTCCAGACATCACTCCGAAAATATCATCTATGTAATGTAAGTAGATGATTAGATCCTGCTCTCGCTGCATGCCTGGCTGATTCAAACTGTGTGTAGACAAAAATCTCTGCTATAGCCACACTAGTTGGGGGGACCCCAACTAGGCCAATTGATTGGATATGTACACACTGTTGACCCCTCTCCATCTTCTCCCAGAACTCTTGAATGATAGTGGATTTTTTTTAAGGAGGATCCAACCAGTTACAGGGCCCATACTAAAGGGAGCAACCTTGTTTTCCTTAGATGTAGTCTCTCTTTACCTTAGCATACCACAGAGAGAAGCAGCCAGGAGAGTAGCAGAATTTTTTGACGCCAACAAACATAGGATCAAGCAGGACTTCGAACAACAGGCATCTTCAGGCCCTTGATCAAGGAACTCCTGGAGGAAGCCATCCTCTATGCAATGAGGGATACCCTCCTAACCTTTGATAACAGAACTTTTTGACAAATTAAGGGCACAGCTATTGGAGCATCAGTAGTACTCACCTATTTGTGCTTGCGAGGATTGAACCATTGTGCAATTGAACCATTATTCCAGCGAAGTCCTTGTAAATAAACCCCATTTGTGAAACTTTAACAGAAGGTGTGACTATTGCAAATCTTAAGACTGAGACACAGAAACTTTATTTCTATTTTATTATTTTATATGGTTCAAATACTTCCTTCTATTATTTATAAGAAAGTAAGGACGGGTTTCAAAAGACCGTTTTCTAGGGTATACTGTAGCTTACAAGCTCATGCCCTTGCACTGAAAAATTAAAAAGATTAACATTCAGCCAAACAAGAAATTCTGTCACTGTGCTCAGCTGTACAAATGCTAAATGGCAAGTGAATGTATGTTATTTTCTTCTTATCTTATTCTAGTTTACTTCTGTATTTTTTGGTTCACATTATCTACTGAAAGTCAGCTGGGCATGACATGTGAACACGAGACAAGGAAAGGGGTGTCTCACGTCAGGTGGCCTTAGTTACTGTCAGTACTTCCCATATCAAATATTCCTATAACTCTGCTGTTATACAGACGATGAGTCACAATAACATGGCTGAAGAAATGATGACCATTTTCTTTAATGAAGAAATGGTTTGGTCATCACCTCTGCTGTTATATTTTCTTTAGGTTTTCATGAGACTATTCCTATATGAACTGCACTTTGCCCTCCCAAGATGATACCTACCTTGTCACTACAAAACCCCTTGCACTTTATGCCTGCAAATTCTCCTTGTAATTCTAATATTCATCCTGAGAATAATGGCTAACAACTGATCTGTCACTAAATGTTGTTGAAAAATTAAACAACCCAAAACAAGCCATTTGAAAGTAATGAATTTTTTTTAATAAAAATTAGAAAATGGAAAACTGGAAAAAATAGCCAATTTTACAATAATTTGAAAGAACAGTACTTACCACGTTATACATAGCTATACTCCACCGTTCAAATAAGACTTGACCCGACCAGCCAGACATGGCTGCCCACCACAGCTCAATAACATACAGACATATATTTTTGTAAAAGCTATACAAGATAACTTTACAGAGACGGCTATAATTCCAGGCACCGTGCACAAACAGCAATCTTGCTAGAAAGCGAAACTGAAAGAAAAAACAAAATAATATAAACAGTACCGTAATTTTCAAGTTTTAATGAGTCTATAATATAATACATGACTGCTAAATGTTAGGAGAATGAGAGAGGGTGGTGTTACAAGGACAGTACTTTGATGTACAGAGCTTTTTACTGTGCCTAACATTGGTTTTGTTTAGTTTACTATTTTTCTTTGCAACTTGTTTGCAAAGAAATTGAATACTCGTTGTCTCACTTTGCTTGTTATTCCTTTGGACCTCAATGAACGTCATAGCACTCCATGGTCAGCTTTATCGAATACCTTTGCAAAATCCAAGTATATGACATAGACATTTAGTTTTATCATCCAATGCTTTCAATTTTGTCTTAATGGTTTAGTAATACAAAAAATAAAATCTTCTTGCTTTAAATCCCTGTTGACCTGGGTTGTACAGTTCTTTTTCCTCAATAAACCCTGTGTTGAATATAATGAAATGCCTTTTACAGAACTGAGCCCTGGTGGCTATCTGAAGCTATCTCACCGATATTTATTTGTTTATTAATGTAACCTATTTCTTCATTAATAAACTTTAAAACTATTAAAGTTTATTAATGTAAACTATTTCCCTAATAAATTATTTCTTTTCTAACATAATAAGGTGTTTTTTATTTGATCTCTTCCATCTCATATATTCCTTATGCACTGAATTTTAGACTTATCTTCAATATTTCATGTTCATATTCACACATACAAAGTTCCTATCACATTAAAAAAGTATTCGACATACAGAGCACCACTTGGTTTCCGAACCCCTTGGGGACGAGACCCGTCGGTTAACATGTAAGTTCGTATACGAGAAATAGAGGGGAAAAAATCAACTAGAAATGTAAAAAGAAATTTTTCCGAAAAAATTTACGAAAAAACTCTAGAGGAAAAAATCGACAGGTTCATAGCGTAAATGCGACTGTGTTTTGTTTGTACTCACCAATAAGTGAAGTCCTGATCCGCTTTATAAAAGTCCTTAATTGTTCCTAACTGATTATTAAGACGTCTGGCAAACATCCTCTGGATGTTTCCTGCCAGCCTGCAGGCACATCCTGCCTAAAATATACGATGATGTACTGTACATTTAAGAAACAAATCTGGGTCACAGGTCTGTGGAGTGTGGTTAGGCTTACGGAGTCAGCCAGTCCCTCCCCCACCACCGATACACCTCCCCCTCTCCCCCCACCCCAAACCCATACACACACACACACACTCAAAGGTCACCTGGTTCATGGTTCACTTCAACACCCATATATCGCTTCCTGCCTGCCTGCCTCCTTCCCAGCCTGCAAGCCTGCCTGCCTGCCTGCCTCCTTCCCAGCCTGCAAGCCTGCCTGCCTGCCTGCCTCCTTCCCAGCCTGCAAGCCTGCCTGCCTGCCTGCCTCCTTCCCAGCCTGCAAGCCTGCCTGCCTGCCTGCCTCCTTCCCAGCCTGCAAGTCTGCCTGCCTGCCTGCCTCCTTCCCAGCCTGCAAGCCTGCCTGCCTGCCTGCCTCCTTCCCAGCCTGCAAGCCTGCCTGCCTGCCTCCTTCCCAGCCTGCAAGCCTGCCTGCCTCCTTCCCAGCCTGCAAGCTTGCCTGCCTGCCTGCCTCCTTCCCAGCCTGCAAGCCTGCCTGCCTCCTTCCCAGCCTGCAAGCCTGCCTGCCTCCTTCCCAGCCTGCAAGCCTGCCTGCCTGCCTGCCTCCTTCCCAGCCTGCAAGCCTGCCTGCCTCCTTCCCAGCCTGCAAGCCTGCCTGCCTGCCTGCCTCCTTCCCAGCCTGCAAGCCTGCCTGCCTCCTTCCCAGCCTGCAAGCCTGCCTGCCTGCCTGCCTCCTTCCCAGCCTGCAAGCCTGCCTGCCTGCCTGCCTCCTTCCCAGCCTGCAAGCCTGCCTGCCTGCCTGCCTCCTTCCCAGCCTGCCTGCCTGCCTGCCTCCTTCCCAGCCTGCAAGCCTGCCTGCCTGCCTGCCTCCTTCCCAGCCTGCCTGCCTGCCTGCCTCCTTCCCAGCCTGCAAGCCTGCCTGCCTGCCTGCCTCCTTCCCAGCCTGCAAGCCTGCCTGTCTGCCTGCCTCCTTCCCAGCCTGCAAGCCTGCCTGCCTGCCTGCCTGCCTCCTTCCCAGCCTGCAAGCCTGCCTGCCTGCCTGCCTCCTTCCCAGCCTGCCTGCCTGCCTGCCTCCTTCCCAGCCTGCAAGCCTGCCTGCCTGCCTGCCTCCTTCCCAGCCTGCCTGCCTGCCTGCCTCCTTCCCAGCCTGCAAGCCTGCCTGCCTGCCTGCCTCCTTCCCAGCCTGCAAGCCTGCCTGCCTGCCTGCCTCCTTCCCAGCCTGCAAGCCTGCCTGCCTGCCTGCCTCCTTCCCAGCCTGCAAGCCTGCCTGTCTGCCTGCCTCCTTCCCAGCCTGCAAGCCTGCCTGCCTGCCTGCCTCCTTCCCAGCCTGCAAGCCTGCCTGCCTCCTTCCCAGCTTGCAAGCCTGCCTGCCTGCCTGCCTCCTTCCCAGCCTGCCTGCCTGCCTGCCTCCTTCCCAGCCTGCCAGCCTGCTTCCTTTCCAGCCAGCCTGCCTCCCTCCCTGCCATCATGCTAACGGGTAGTGTGTGTTAGGCTTATCTTCGGGAATGAGCCGGTCTCGCCCCCACCACCAACAAACCACCCGCCCCCCTACATCCCATCTCTCAAGGTCACGCGGTTCAACCGCGTGACTACCACTCACTCCCTGCTGCGCCTGCCTGCCTGCCTGTGCCTGCCTGCCTGTGCCTGCCTGCCTGTGCCTGCCTGCCTGTGCCTGCCAGCCTGCCTTTCCCTCCCTAATTCTCACTACTTCCATCCCTTCCTGCCTACCTCCTAGCATCTCTCCCTACCTCCCCCTCCCTCTTAGCATCTCTCCCTACCTCCTAACATCTCTCCCTACCTCCCCCTCCCTCCTAGCATCTCTCTCTCCCCCTCTCTCACTGATTCTCCCCCCCCCCTCATTCATACTGCCTCCCACCTAAACTCCATCGTCCATCCACCCACCAGTCAGCCATCACTGATGCAATGCGTGCATTTGGAGCCAACATGGTGCACAGATGTTTCTTGATTGTGCAGATATGTAAAACAAAAGCACAGAATGAACATTCCAGCCTTATGGCAATTCAAAATAATAGGAATAATAGGCCGTGAATCTGTGAAGTCACAGCGGGCAAACTGGACCATCGCCCACCCACCACCACAAGCCGGCGTGACGCTTGGTGGACCCCTTCCTACCCGAACTTTGTTCGGGTAGCATGACTCCCCAACCCCAATCGGGAAACTGGAAGTTTCGGATAACTAAAGTTCGGAAACCAAGTGGTGCTCTGTATCAAAATTCTCACCTGACCAATAGCATAGTCTGAGGCACAAGCAGCCTGAAGCCCTTCTAATCCAGCAATGCCAACACCAACATTGGCTTTCTGAATCATGGCCACATCGTTGGCTCCATCACCAATAGCAAGGGTGACCGAGCCCGTCTCACGAGTCAATAACTCCACTACCTTTAGAAACAGATGTAAAACGATTATTAGCAACGTATTATTGTTTATTACTGACTGTGACTATATTCTATACTAAAATATCGTATCAACATTATAAACTTTATAAATAAAAAATAAACTTGTTATTTTTTAAATTGCCTAGAACAGTTTTGCTAATGCTTGAGATATTGTACAAAAGAATAAAATAATAAAATAAAATATGGTACTAAAGTACTGTATAACTGCATTCTGCATATATATGTTAAAAAAGCTTAATCACTTTTCCTTAAATGTTTATGCTTTCTGTAATTTATTTTAAAAAATATTTGAATTGAATTTTTATGACATGCTGCTTTCTATATAGGCAAACAGTTGTCTTGTATCATTTGGGGTGAGAAAATAGCTAAACACTCTGCTATAAAAGAAAAAGGTAAAAAAGATCAAGCTCCAGTCCCAATTAGTTCACTTGAATGAGGCACTATCATATACAACATTGCCCCTTAGCTACCTCATGACTTGTAATCACTAGTAGTAGTATTAAATTAAATGAATATGTATAAACCATTAGGAAACTAACAATAAGCTGATATGGCAACAGAACTGAAATACTTACTTCCGCTTTTTGACTAGGAGACACTCTGCAACATATAACACTCTTGCAAGATATACATAAATCTAAGAAGTCCTTCCGTAAATCTGGTGTGAGGGCATACATTAGTGTCTTTCCGTCAATAATGAGGGCAGCCTCATTTTCTCGTTTCAGTTGCTCACCAAATTCGACAACGTGACGGTTAATAGCTTCCCGAGTTTCCTGGATTGAAGTTAAACAGTGAATGAACACAGATTGGAATAATATTAGTTAACATAGCATTATTAGTTAATCCACCATACCTGATCAACACAACAAGACTAACCCTTTTCATTAATTCTATTTAAATCTAGTATGCAAGTCATCAGACATCAGTGTGTCAGGCACACAAGTCGTCAAGCACACTTTCATCAGATCTTGTTAGGCACACTCTCATACTGATGATGACAATGATGAGAAATGTTACATTCAGTACTGAGTATGATGAGAGGCAACAATACAATACTCACATCCAGGGATTCAGTGTTGAGTATGATGAGAGGCATGCCCTGATTTAAGAGGTGGCATGAATGACCTATATTAATAGCCGTCTCTTGCTTGTCCCCAGTGAGGACCCACACGTGGATCCCTGCCTTGAGCAGTGCAGCTATAGTCTCTGGAACCTGCATCAAGTTAAGAAGCTAAATGTAAGTGGCACAATATGCATCTTGAGGACCATCAACTGATGTCACTTTAAAAATAAATTTAGAATAATGAATCATCCAAGCTGCATATCCATCATTACATATTCACTTGCATTACAATATTTTCTAATGTAATACAATTCCTTTTAGATATATTAAGTACAATATTTAAAAATAAAAATTACATTGTTATAAAAAACCAGCGTTGAATGTAATGAAACGCCATTTTCTGGGTGAGACCCGGAGGCTCCCCGGAGCTTTACCGGCTGATATGCTAATGTCAGACTTTGGCATCAGTCATGTGTATGGAGTTCTAGGGCCTACCGGGTACCACGGCCAGAACCTGGCCCCCTCAGAGAGGCAAGGGGAGCAATGGCCTATAGAAACCCCCGTGTGGTAGGAAGCATTCTATGTCTGCCATCGACCGGGTCAAGCATCCAGAAAGGTAAGCATTCCAAAACAAAAACCTATTCTGGTGAAAATTGCTACCTAAAGCCGAACTAGTGGATAAAACTCTTCAACAGAAAACAAGGAAACTAGTATGACGTCATATGTCATCGCGTCGCTGTCTGCGCAGCTCCCCCCTCTCCGGGAGGGGGAAGGGGGAGCCCCAGACCTCCCACGCCGGTTATCCACCCATCAGTTCTGAGGCTGGATGTCAAAACACGCGCAAAACACGTCCACTACCAACCTGACACGACTCAACTGTGCCCAGAAGAACCTGGGAGCACCGCCAGGGAAAGACGCCAGAGCCGGACCCTGCTGGACCCGCAGGAGAGCAGGGAGAGGCGAAGGAGGCGGCCCACACCCATGACACAGGGAAAACCGTGGTGTCCTCCCCACAACTGGGAACCAGGACACCCCTGGAGCGAAGGCGCACATACTGCAGCCAGGGGAAGAACGAGAGGCGAAGCACCGTAGCAAAAAGGGCGCAAAAACCAGCACAAACACTGCCCAGACCAAAACAAACTCCACGGCGCATGCGCATAACATGCTGGCCGAACCGCACAACCCTCTCTGCGGGAAGGCGACAACCAGGACTACTGCACTAGAAAAGTAGCCAAAAGAGGAAGCAGGAACAATAAAACCGGCCAAAGAACCAAAGAGCCCAAAAAGGAACTCAACCGGGCGACAAGTAGCCCAACAGGGCGACAAGTAGCCCAACAGAGCCAGGAGCCCAACCGGCTCACAAGTAGCCCAACCGGGACACCAGTAGCCCAAAACGGCGACAAGGACGAGGAGCCGACAGACGTTCCAATAATGCGGGAAGTAGCGAAAAACCTTCCCGTACCCTCGAGAACACAGAAGCCAACACTAGTCCCGAAGGCACACAAAGGCGCAGGCGCACCCGAGATCAGAAGTCACATAGAACCCCATCGCACGGGGAAACATGACGAAAACACCGTCCCAAAAAAGGGTGGGAGGAAACATCCACCCACAGGACGAAACGAACCGACTCAAAGGCCAAGGAACTGAGCCCGGGGAGGGGCCAACGCCCAACAGCACGTACGGCGAGTGGGGAGGAAAGACCCCACTCCGCGTAACCACAAGCCCTGCCTAGAGGGGGATAAAAACTCCCACGGGGTCCAACGGGGCCAAGGCCCCCCCAAGTCAGCCCCTCCCCAGCCTCGGGAACCTACACGACAGGCCCCGGGGCCGAGCCGTTCCCCCAAAGCCCCGGCCGAACCAGAAAACCGGGGCAGCCGTGAAAACACTAAGGAAGGGAGCCCATTGGCAGACTCATACAACACGGCTGGAGGAACAGGCTCAAATGCCCCCGTCACTACCCCGGAAGGGGAATTCCCCGAGACTGCCCGAGTCTCAACACCACCAAACACCCCGCCCCGAACCTACAGACGGTAAGGAACCGGATGCAGGCAGGAAGGGTGATCCAGGGAAAAGACAAGGGGGCGTGGATGGAACCGAAGCAACCAACACCCCCAAGACCCAAAATGAACTACAACAGGGCAGCCCCGGGGCTCCCGGGGAGGAAACCACGAGAACGTTGCCACCACCAAGGCTCAAGTGCAACGCCCCTGCTGCCCGCACCCGCTTTGTCAGCACAACTGGGTAACCGAGCCACAACGAGCAAACAAACTCGCAGGACTCCGGGTCGAAGGTGTCAACGACCCCACAGGCAGCACACGGAGGCAAAACAGAGAGTCACCCAGAGACAAAGGGTGAGAGCAACCCTCAAACTCGCTGGAAGCGAGGGGGAGACTCTGGGGTCACATCCATCGGACCTGCGTGCCCCCAGGGGTTTCCCAGGGTCCCGAGCGTTTACTATAGGAGGACTCGCGCTCAGGTAATCCCAGGCAGGGTACTGCTAACCGGCACCCAAAGCTACCAAACAACTTTCTAAGAGCTGAACCCCGGGATGTGTACACTCACAGGGACCTAGCAGGGGGTACCACCAGAAAATACTCAGAACACAAGGGACACAAGGGGCAAGAACGAAGGCAGACCCCCCCACCAGGTAGATAAACAAAAAGAAAAAGAAAACCCCGCAAGAGGACAGCGTACCCAAGCAGAACAGAGCCGGCCACTATGATTGGTAAAGACAAGCTGCACAGTACCCTGCGCCCCACCAGTGCAAAAAATGCCCCTTACTCTAAGGCGAACAAGGGAGACAGAACACCCGAGCACACAAAGAGCGGCCGAAAACCAAGCAGGGGCAGGACCCAAGGAACTTGTGGAAGGCTGCCCCAAGCCCCAAGGGCAGTACTTACAGGGCACCTAGGGAAGGGAACCCTAGGCGCATGCAGCCCGAGTACTGGAGAATCACTCCCGGCTCACGCACCACCTAGAAAACAGACACCACACTCTAGGTACAGTGCTGAAACAACCACTGGAGCCGGAGCACATAACCAGTGCCTATAGCATCGGCCGAAGAACTGATGGGTGGATAGCCGGCGTGGGAGGTCTGGGGCTCCCCCTTCCCCCTCCCGGGGAGGGGGGAGCTGCGCAGACAACGGCGCGGTGACGTATGACGTCATACTAGTTTCCTTGTTTTCTGTTGAAGAGTTTTATCCACTAGTTCGGCTTTAGGTAGCAATTTTCCCCAGAATAGGGGTTTGTTTTGGAATGCTTACCTTTCTGGATGCTTGACCCGGTCGATGGCAGACATAGAATGCTTCCTACCACACGGGGGTTTCTATAGGCCATTGCTCCCCTTGCCTCTCTGAGGGGGCCAGGTTCTGGCCGTGGTCCCCGGTAGGCCCTAGAACTCCATACACATGACTGATGCCAAAGTCTGACATTAGCATATCAGCCGGTAAAGCTCCGGGGAGCCGACGGGGCTTCCCCCAGAAAAAAAGTGAATAATGAAACCTCTTTCTGGGTGAGCTGCCGTGGCTCCCTAAAGTTATCTAGCCGAGGTAGTTCCCTACCATTACTAGGCTGCATCATCCACAGAGATTTGGCCCAGTTGGGCCTACTGGGGACCAGAGCTCGAACCCGGTCCCCTCACAGAGGTACAGTGTACCTGTATCACAGGGGTGAACACTGCCATTCCCACCAGGAAAGCATCAGAAAATCAAGAGTAGCCAATACAGACCATTGCTGGGGTCAAAAAGACCGAAGCATCCCGACTTCCAATTGAACTCTCCCTAACAATGTAAACGTCAGAGCACAAAATTGAATAAGAATCAAGTGATATACTGTACTTAAAGTTTATTTTGAACTTGAATGACTATGTAATTTAATACCATATTCAACCTAACAATGTACTGCGTACTTCAACAAACACGTACCTCATCCTGAAGTTTATCTTCTATTGCTGTCGCTCCTAATAATGTAAGATTGTTTTCTATTAGCTGAGCTGCATCTTCTATTTTTCTTTCTCTGAATTGTAGTGCTGTACTTGCCTTATAATAAGTATTTTTCCATTCCTGAAAAATATTACAGGAGTAGTAAATACAGTAAAGAAATCAAACATTTCCGCTGTTCTTCGAAGGTGCCCTTCAACTTCATATTAAAAAATACTTTATCTAATTGTCTTTTATCTTCTCAAGATATTTAATATAACATGAATGCACAATAAACAGAGATCCTGCCCAATTCAAGAATTGGGAATGAGGTTTAGAGTTCCACATCAAGTTACTGTACATACAAAATAAGCAATAATTAAAACCTCTCTTTGAAGCAACCAACAGACTGAAGCACAATCAAGTAATACTTGATGACATGAGACATGAGGCCACTAATAATAGTGGCCTCGATGAGGACAAGAAGCCGGCAGCTTATCAACCTCCCCCCCCATTTGCCCTGATGATCTTCTCCAACTGTATTTTAAAACCCAGCAGAGTTTTGGTGTTTATGGCATCAGCAGGTAGGTGATTCCATGGGTTTACAACCCTATGGGTGAAAAAGCACCTCCTGTTTTCTGTCCTACATTGTGGTTTGATGAGCTTGAACCCGTTGCTCCTCGTTTGTGTTGCATCTGACCTTTTGAAGAAATTGATAGGATCCACATCCTCCAAACCATTCAGTATTTTAACCCTTAAAGGGTGCAAATTGTATATGCTACCTGTATATACAATTTGAGTAAATGTCGTTGAATGGCGCACATCGTTTATATACAATGGAGGGTGCCGCGCACAATTTAAATATCCCATGGCTACACGGGGTTCGCATCAGCTTCCTCAGGGCTCTAGTAAACAGACGCCTTTTTTTTCTTTTTTTAAATCGTAGGTAACAGTCCCGGGTGTGAGAGCCTCAGTACTGAGTGAGCAACCGAGGATGACACACGCAGCATGAGCTAACAGCACTGCTGCTCATCTTGTGACCATAGCATTGCCTAAAAATGTAAAAATATACATGTAACTGCTATTATTTAGCAATGATAGTATTACAGAAGACCCCTGACTGATAAAAATGTCCAGGATTCTGATAATAGCAGGTTGCGGTGATAATTAGCACTGTGCATAGTATGGTGGGATATTTTAGAAATGTACTATTTATGCACACTAAAGTGATACAAATTTGTGACAAGAATGAGGATTCTCAGCAAGTATTCACTTAGTTGTATTCACCTAGATGTGCTTGCGGGGGTTGAGATATGCTCTTTCGGCCTGCCTCTCAACTGTCAATCGACTGCTACTAACTACTATTTTTTTTCCCACACCACACACACCCCCAGGAAGCAACCCGTGACAGCTGACTAACTCCCTGGTACCTATTTATTGCTAGGTAACAGGAGCATCAGGGTGAAAGAGAGACTGCCCATTGTTTCTCGCCTGCGCCCGAAATCGAACCCAGGACCACAGGATCACGCGTCCAGCGTGCTGTCCGCTCAGCCACCGACCGTAGTGGCGTGTGCATTAATGCATACATGCACATTTGTATGCACGTATGTATGCTTGTATTAGAATAATGTCTTTCAGAAGACTTTTCCAAACTAAAAGTATTAAGTTACTAATTTGTTAAATAATTAAGTTTCTATTGTGAAATAATGAAATGAGTGAATACCTCATAGAACACAGGCGAGATATCTGCAACAGCATAGCACAGGGTTCGGAGACCTTCTGCTGCAAACTCTTCCAGGTGTCTGACAGTTAAATCTCGAAACTGTTGACTATCACCAAGACGTTCATAGATTACCTGTTAAGTGAATTTATGACTACAATTATACAGAGGATATTGTAATGAAATCACAATGACATGAAATATCAATGAAAATCCTTTTGAGGAAATGTAGTGACTTGAAATTGATCAGATTTGTGATCTGACTGGGGCGTAAGAGTGTGTCTGCCATTACCGTAGGTGCCTTTGTACCTTTTCCGGTTTGTTGATGTGTTCCTTAAGATATGGCCACCAAATGACCACACAGTTTGCAACCCTAGTGTGGTCGGGTTGGCGGTAAAATCCTGGTTGGGCCCTGGTTTGGGGCCTCCAGAATCTACCAGAGAACTCATTAGAGTTTAGGGTTGTCAACTTTTGTATCACCGTGGCCGAGCGGTTAAGGCAGGCGTCTGGGAATCACCAGGTTGCGAGTTCAGGTCACTCCATTGCCTCAAAATGCTTTTCATACTGAGGATATGTTATGAAACAAAATAGTGCCTTAGGCTATGTGATTTATTACCTTATTCAGCAAGGCTTCATAACTCTCAAAACTTAATATAATTCAATGCTTAAAATGGTGAGAATAATTTTAATTCACCTTTCCCTTATTATATCCCAATATTAAAGAAATGTCCTGCAGTGATAGATTCATAAACTGTTATTTTGAATGGGATGCTAAATGAAAGGCTGTTTTTAACCCTTAAGCTGTGCAATACTTACAGAGGCGATGGGAGTAACCGTCACAGAATTGTGCACATCATACATAGGCAATTGAGGGTCCTGCGCATATGTTGCTGGACTGGTCAACACCCTGGTTGACCAGTCCAGCAACATAGAGGCCTGGTTGACAACCGGGCTGCGGGGACACTAAATCACGAAATTCTCTCAAGGTAACCAAGGTAACCTGGGCAACTTGCCTGAGGATTCTTGTTTCATACTCTTGCTGTTTCCAGAATTCAACCCTTTTTTCTGGTCTGGGGAGGGAAAAGGGTGTTTCAGAGGTCTTTCTATTTCTGTTGTGGCATTCTTGAAGTCTGAATTTGTTTCCTTGCAGTTCCCTACTTTATGGTTTAATGTTCATTACTTTCAGGTGCTTCCTGTTCTTCTTCAAGTAAGTTTATCAGCCTACCTTCAGAAATGCTCCTGGGCTACCTTCAGGACTTCTGGGAGTCACCCATCCTTGGTCACCTTGGCTGTCTGCAGCCCTCAGCTCTTGCAAGCCCTACTTATCTTTTTTGGGGGCTATTCCTTCTGGAAGGGTCTATGGGTTTCCAGTTTATTTATTGAGGGGGTTATTTAATTTTTGTTTCAGTTCATACGCATCATATTGAGTGGTCTTTTGATGGAGAACTGGCCCCTCATCTCCCACGACTCCTATCTTCACTCCCCAGCAAGTTGGCAAAACCAGTTGAAAAGCTACTTGTCACCCTGAGATATCAGTTGACAGAGCCTGATGGAGTCGACGAGTCACAATAATGTGGCTGAAAATATGATGACCAAACCACACATCAGAAAATGAAGAAATGACAACATTTAGATCCATCCTGGATCATTATCACGACTTGATAATGGGCCAGGATAGACAAAAACATTGTTATTTCTTAATTTTCTGATGTGTGGTTTGGTCATCAAAGCCTGATGGGAATATGGTTTCCTGGATGGACCTAGGTCCTGGCTCAGGCAGCAATTGAGAGGGTTACTCAGAAAAATAAACATTTCATAAACTCAATATCCAATTTTCATTAACAGCTTTGGATCATTTGAATAGCTCCAGGATTAGGATGTATGTGCTAAAACCACCAGAAATTTTACAAATTATTTATAAAAATAAACAAGAAAGCGGGAACACTTAGCCTAACCTGTACAGGCATACCTCAGAATAAGAGTTTAATCAGTTCCTGGAGACGCCTCGCCTTCCGAAAACTCGCATTCCGAAGTTAATTTCCCCATAAGAAATAAAGGGAAATGAATTAATCCGTTCCTGACTACCCCAAAAACCCCACATCAAACTAAATTTTTATACCTAATTTACCTAATTCATCTAAATAAACCTACAAAACTGTGTTCCAGTTATTACTTACCTTGCTGTCGAGTGCTGTAGGCGTATGGAAGATGGTGAGGAGGGGGGAGGAGGAGAGGAGTTACTGTTTGGAAGGGGAGTCCCCTTCCATAATCACATCACATAACCCCATGCCTTGTAACACTATGGATACCACTTCTCTTTCTAAATTTTTCAAACCAGCCCCTGCTTGCCTTAAACTCTTTCTTATCTGCATCACTCGTTGCAGGGGTATTCTTTAGAAGGTCTTCGTGCAACACCCTGGCTTTCTCACAAATAATGGCCTCCGAAACACTATCACCCCTCAACTCCTTGTCGTGTATCCAAATTAATAACAACTTTTCCACTTCTTCAAGTATTTGTTGTCTTTGTGCCGTTAATGTTCTTACTCCTTTTGCCACTTTAGCACCCATAATCTTATTTTTCTTCTTAAGTATAGTGCATATTGTTGATGTGGCTTTGTTGTACTGCCTACAAAGTTCAACAACACGTGTACCGTTCTCATGCTTCCGAATGATCTCTTGTTTCTCCTCTATTGTCATCCTCACATGAGCTTTCTGGCCTTTATCCTTACCACTGGCTTTCTTGGGACCCATGGTGAGATATATAATAACAAATTGTATAGACAAATCACCAAAAATCCAACAAAACACTGAAAATCCGCGAGAAGAATTGATGTGGGGGTAGTCACTGAGCGCGAGACAATGGTAAACTGAGGGGCGGCGGGGCGGAGGGGCGACGAACGCGCTAGGTCGGCTGTACGCGTATCAACAAACTCGCATCCAAACTCGCCTCCCGAAGTAACCCTCGCCTTCTGAGACAAATTTTTGGAGTAAATACACCTCGCCTTCCGAAAACCTCGCATACAGGGACAATCGCATTCCGAGGTACCACTGTATCTATAAATAACTACTTTTCTAAGCAACACTGCTATATAATACAGAATATCTTCATCACTCCTCCCACACTCTCAAGACTAAAGGTAGTAAAGTAAAAGTCAGACTTACTGTGTCAGCGCCTTTACAGTATAATTTGATTTGTCCTTGAGGTGTCTTCACAATAACACTCATACGTTTGCGGGCAGAGGTAAACTCCAGCACATTGAGGACTTCGTATTTTTCCTTGGATCCCAAGACATCAATGATACAAAACTCAGGCGTCCGAGTCTCAAACACGAAGCCCAATTCCCGAGCACCTTCTACTAGTGCTCTCTCATCTGTCAATATCAAGAATAATTTTGTTAACAAATAATTACAATAATAATCAAAACCTGTACAGTACTTTAATTTGATAAGCTTTCTAAACAGAAGAAAAAACCTTAGATAACCGACACAAAATACTTGAATACAAAAAAATCAGACATTACAAAACCTATTTGAACACAGCAACACACCATTACAGAACAATTTCAGTTTTTAAACTTAACATATAAACTATTGACACAATTCAGATAACGAATATTATTGTAAAGAATAAATACTAAAACATATACAAGTACTGTAAAGTGATACATGATATAAATACACCAGACAATATCTATAAAAAAATAGTTTAAATAAAAAAGTGGCAAGCAAGCTAAAGAAAAATATTAACATAACTGTAGGCAAGGAGGGACCCTACACTTTAACAACTACTGTATGCTAAATATAGTTCACAAATGAGTTATATAAACTGATAGGTTCTCTTGAAATTAAGCCATGCAGCAACAAATAAGAAAACAGAAATTAAAAATTTTCAAATGTTTATGAGAAAAGTTTCAGAAAGCAGTACAGAATATATCCAAGAAAAGTTTACAATGTGATTAGTGTGGAACTATGAAACTGATAAATATTTGGAAGACTTCAACTTATTTTAGAAAACTTGTGATGAGAGATTCAAGAATAAAAGAACAGGATACAAGAATATGATTAGTACACTAAAGATTAAAAAAAAAAACAGCGTTGAATGTAATGAAATGCCATTTTCCGGGTGAGCCCCGGAGGCTCCCTGGAGCCTGTTTGTGTCTCACGTGTGTCTTTCATTGCAGCAACATTATAAAGTTTCTTGTTGCTCCTTTCACTTATTTGTCTCTCCTTCATATTTCCTATACTTGCTTATCAGTGATATGGGAGAGTTAGATTATTTATTTATGCCAAGCCTTCTAGCCACTAATACTGGGTGCACTAATTACCTCTCTCAACATTATGAATTCAGGGACATGGGGACAATGCATGAAATCCTGACTGGGCTTCAGTGGAAGCCTTAGGACCTCTAGGGGATTCAGTTGAATCCTAAGTTGCATTAGTTTTGACCATGTCATGGTGTAGTGGTCTAAGGCATATGCTTGGCAGTACTCAGTGTGCAGGCTTGAATCCTCCTCATGGCTCCTACTAATTTTCTCGTTGATTCATCACACATTATGTAATTTTTCTTTTATATTAATGTTTTCATCAAATTTTTTTTTTCAAGTTGTGGATGTAATTGGCTTCAAGAAGATCTTCCTTCAATGCATTCCACTTGCCAACCACCTGTACAGCAAGAACTTCCTTATACTGTATCTCTTCAATGATATTGGAAGTCCAGCTTCCACCCATCTTCCCCCCCCCTCCCTATCCTACCTCTTTTTAATTTAAATAGGCTTCCTTTCTACACTATCTATTCCTCTCAAGATCTTGCATGAATACTTATGTTTCTTCTCTCATTTAAGATTGTGATGCCACAATCTCTCAGCCTGTCCCCTTGGCTGACACCTCTTAATTCTGATGTCCTCTGAACTTTCTAAAATTTATATTTATGCTTCCCAAGGTGTGGGTTCCATGTTGGAGCTGCATAGTCAATGGTCGCACAGAGTCTATGGACTTGAAAGCCTCCTCCTTTAGATTCTTAAATGACATAAGATTGGGGTTATTTATGCATAGCTCTTGCCATATTTTTCTAAGTGTTCATTTATTTTTTCTCATGCATTATTGTTTTGCTTTGCTTAACCCTTTGAGTTGATTTTCAAAATTTTGGGAATCTCCAATTCCCAAGGTTTCCTCATCTCGTAGAGAGCGCCTGAATATGTTCAAGCTTTCGGTAAGTCAGCATGGGTCTCAAGAGGTCTGGTGCGAATCCTAATTTTTTATTTGGTCTGGTGTGAATTTTTTTATACCAGCAGGTAAACACTGGGCACCTACTAAGCCTAACCCATAAAAATACAGAGCTAAAACAGAAGGAGAGACCATGCCCTTTACCTTTCCATATTGACAATCATGTCAGAAAATAAGGCTCACTCATCTATCACATGGCATGAGTACATGTAAAAATGTTACTACATAAAGTAAAATGACTTGACAAGAGCATATACATTACCTGGTGATGCAGCATGGTAAATGATGGCCCTTTCTCCCCGGGCATCATCTCTATCAGGAATGACAGTATGACATACAGCCAGCATGGTGAGGAATTGCTTTGCTACAGCTGCTCCTGTGCCTCCACCCTCTACCAGAGTAACCAAGTCTTGACAACTGTAGAACAGAATTAAGTATGTCGCTCATTCTAAGAGCCATGTATGGTGACTATGACAATGTGGCAAGGGTAAGCGTACTCTTTATTTATTTAAATATGAAAGCAATTGTCACCTTGTCAGACACCTCAGTAAATAATTAAATTTCAGTCATAGCTGAATAGCCAGGATATTAGCATCATATAATTTTAAATCAATTTAAACTGGTTATGTCTCATAGCCTCTTCTCCAAGGAAACCCTTTAATGTCTAAGCTAGTTTCCATCCATGTCAGACTAAGAACATTCAAGAAATTTTAGCCACAAACTTGATCATGTTGATCACATATAGTACTTATCCACATACACAGCATGGACATAATTTATTACCTAATTGGCTAATTAAAATATTAGATGAAACCTCTCTCTAGTATGTCCCATTATCTAAAAACCCATAACAAATATAAGAGAAGTTTTATTGATGTAGGGACTCCATACTCGGAGACACAAGTCAACAGGATGGCTCTATTATTAAGGAGAGTGAAGAGTGGAATTAAATGTCACTTCCAAGCGGCACCTAGGTAGTTCATGTTGAACTTTTGCACTGAACCCACCCAGGACCAGGATAGATCATCAAGTTATGAGCAACTTCAAGTCCCAGAAGGTCAAGTAGCTTTGCAAATTGCCTTGTCCCCCTTATTAAGGAGGTAAGGGTTCAGTGGAGAACACACCTTGATCATTTCTGGGAAAACCGATCACTGAGACACACATGATTATCACACACATATACAAAATTCTTAGAAAAATTGTCGAGGTAGATTTTTTTTTTTTCAAAGATATTCCTGCATGGGCTCTAAGCTTCTGGCAAGCCCACTAAGTGTTACTTGTTTCTGTTTTACTTAGGTGGAGTATGAGTACAGTATTTATGACTGGTATGGCCACTTCAGTAAGATTTTGCTGACTTTAACTTTGTTACTTTATTCCCAAAGTAACAGGTGAGTACAATAACTGAAATCATGGCAACTACATACGAAATCAATAGTCTTACCTTCCATCATCCATGCCGTATACAGTTCCACCTATGGTGCAGCGCTTGAATTCCATGATGTTACAAGTGAGCGTTCCGGTCTTATCAGAGAGGACATACTTTATCATGCCTAACTCCTCATTTAAGTTAGATGTTCTTGCCATGGCCCAAATGTTGTTCTCCTCGTAGTACATGTTAACATCATTGTTGATAAACCCTGCCTGTTGAACACCTTCAGGTAAGTCAAAGAAACTTATATTGAGCTATGTGACTACACCAACAACAATTAATGTAGCCAATAACAAAATGTGCTCTACTTCTTAAACTAATAACAAACATAAAATAGATAAAGCTGTTTTCTAACAAAAATTCATTGCAAGAGACGTAACAAGCTACTGGCAGGCAATTTTAAAGTTTTTTCTGGGAGGGTAATTCAGTAGCTCCCAGAAGCTGCAACCTGGATGCAACCAGGCCTTTGGTAGCACACCAGATCTAAGACCCCCCACCAATGCCAACCACAAGTCAGAACAATACTCTGGCCATTCAAAAAGGAATTTGGGGATCTAGGGATTATAGATCACCACAGAATTGAACAAAGATCCACTAGAAAGCACAAACACTCCAAAACATGGATGGTGGGGGGACTGGATGAATGGATGGTGGGGGGGGGGGAATGGATGGATGGGCGCCTGACAGCTGAGTGGACGGTGCTTCGGATTCGTAATCCTGAGGTTCCGGGTTCGATCCCCGGTGGAGGTGGAGAAAAATGGGCAAAATGATTCTTTCACCCTGATGCCCTTGTTACCTAGCAGTAAATAGGTACCTGAGAGTTAGACAGCTGCTACGGGCTGTTTCCTGGAGCTGTGTAACAAAAAGGAGGCCTGGTCGAGGACTGGGCCGCGGGAACGCCAAGCTCCGATATCATCTCAAGATAACCTCACAATAAGATGGTAGGGGACTGAACGATGGGGAAAATGGATGGATGGATGGTGGGGGAACTGGATGGATGGATGGTGAGGAGAAAGGGATGGTGGGGGAACGGGATGGTGGGGGAACGGGAAGGTGGGGAAATGGGATGGTGGGGAAAGGGATGGTGAGGGGAATGGGATGGATGGATGGTGGGGGGGGGGGGGGTACCAGATAGATGGCAGGTGAGTGTGACGGGAAGGCTAGTGGGAAGGAAGGGGAATACGGGAAAGAAAATCTTTTAGAAACACCAGCCCTAGAATCATGTAAGGAAAGAACACGTGGATCACGAGTGGGTGGGCAGGTGATAGAGTGAGTGGATGGATGAATAGCAAGGCAGATGGCAAAGTGGGTGGATAGGTGGGCAGCAGTGGTCGGACAGGTGTCAGTGTGTGTGCAGGCGAACAGTAGTGAGATGGCTGGCAGAGTGGACATAGTTGACATGCAGACAGCAGAACAAGTAAAGTGGCAGATGGTAGACCAAGGAAGTAGGTGGCAGGATGGGTAGAGCGGGTGAGTAGTAGGGTGGTCAGGAGACAGTGGGTTGGCAGGTGAGTAGCAGGACGGGTGGTCAGAGTGGGTGGGTAGCAGTGGGCAGGCAGGCAGTGGCATGAGTGGAGCAGCTTGCGACTAGGACTAACATAGGAGCTGGTTACCCCCAGTCCCTTCTCAAGACCCCCCTTCCTGCACACCGGACCCTCCCTGCACCTCCATCTCCTCATCCCCCACACTGGCCCCCACAGTTGTCCCCTCCCAGCAATTAATACGGTAGCTTCCTTGATACCAGCTGATAGATTGGGAGGCAGACTTCCTGACATTAAACTTATTGTTTGCTAACTGACTGCTTGCGACTGTGAAAGCCCGATTGACTGTGAATGCCTGATTGACACTGGATGCGTGACTGACCGTAGTTGCTTAACCGGTTGCTACCACAACCATGAATGCTTGACTGACATGTTGTGACTAACTGACTGTTTAACTGGCTGCCACATAACAGAAGTAATGAAATGTGTGAAAGGAAAATGTGGAACCAGTGATGCAGATATGAAAATGTTTAAGGCGTGCAGGGGACAGTCTCCCCACCTCTCCCCCTCCTCTTCACCCTCCCCATACACCAACACTGCTCCTCGCTCCCTCCTCCCTCCTCACAGTCTCCCATACTCCAACAAGAGTCCTCAGTAAAGGTAAAGTGCAGTTAAATGTTCATTTATTTTATTTATGGTTCATATTTATATCCGATTCTTTTGTGTATGAAAAATATGAGTAGTATTCTTTATAAAATGTATATTTTAAGTTGATATTTTTGGGTGTGTGGAATGGATTAATTAAATTTACATTATTTCTAATGGGAAAATTTGTTTCTGGTTGCAAATTTTTGGTTTACGAGCCACCTCTGGGAACGGATTAAATTAAAAAACCAAGGTACCACTGTATACTGTAATAATATTTTCCCGACAATAGTGTTAAAAAATATGAGACAAAATATAACATTGCAATAATCCAGTATTTTTCTTGTTGACTTACCATCTTTACACTGTCCAATAATGGATAATATACAATACATGATAAGTTTGGGAATACAATGATTTTATAACAGAAAATTTAAGCAATGAAAAACAAGGAGGAAATGCAAGCCAAAAATCCAAGTTCAGCAAAGTTCATGAAAATACTGTCAAAATTTCACACTAATATGAAAATCACACGATAAAATCCAGCATCAATGGATGAAACTTATATTTTATAATATAGTTTTGATGCACAGTGCC
Source organism: Procambarus clarkii (assembly GCF_040958095.1). Taxonomy (NCBI): domain Eukaryota; kingdom Metazoa; phylum Arthropoda; class Malacostraca; order Decapoda; family Cambaridae; genus Procambarus; species Procambarus clarkii. The sequence continues at coordinate 14,626,943 of NC_091230.1, read as the reverse complement.
ACCCTTGATCAGTTGAGAAAGGACAACTCGCTCAATTATAAGTCGTGCAATATATTATATTGCACGACACGATAAGAATAACAATATATTCTTAACTGAAGAGGATACCAGAGTGAACCACTGCTGTAATGAAATATAGCTTCATCCAACCCGGCCGGCGATCAACACCTACGAGGATTACACAAACCCACACGCGACAAACTCACCTGAATAAACCTCACAACTTCTAGCGATACTTGGAGGGAGATGGGAATAAGGTTGTTGAACAGGATGATAAATGTGATGAAGTTGATGCCAAAGTTGAACACACTCAGATCTGAAATATGGCACAAAGATTAGCTAATACTATTTAAATTGAAAGAACAATAAGTATGAATGATCAATTCTGCACAAAATGCGTACAGTATTTGAAAGTGAGAGGTGCGAATAGTGCCATCTACAGTGGTAAAAGCACCACTGGAAAATAGCAACCTAAAAATAGCTGAATAGCAGAGAGGACAGAAGCTACTCACCAGTTATAGGTCAATAATTTGGGGATGGGGAATATAACCTTTTTATTGTTCTACCACAAAAAACCAGCGTTGAATGTAATGAAACGCCATTTTCTGGGCGAGACCCGGAGGCTCCCCGGAGCTTTACCGGCTGATATGCTAATGTCAGACTTTGGCATCAGTCATGTGTATGGAGTTCTAGGGCCTACCGGGGACCACGAGCCAGAACCTGGCCCCCTCAGAGAGGCAAGGGGAGCAATGGCCTATAGAAACCCCCGTGTGGTTGGAAGCATTCTATGTCTGCCATCGACCGGGTCAAGCATCCAGAAAGGTAAGCATTCCAAAACAAACCCCTATTCTGGTGAAAATTGCTACCTAAGCCGAACTAGTGGATAGAACTCTTCAACAGAAAACAAGGAAACTAGTATGACGTCATACGTCACCGCGCCGCTGTCTGCGCAGCTCCCCCCTCCCCAGGAGGGGGAAGGGGGAGCCCCAGACCTCCCACGCCGGCTATCCACCCACCAGTTCTGAGGCTGGATGTCAAAACACGCGAAAAACGCCGACCGGAGGGAGGGAGGGTTGCCGGGGAGCCTCCGGGTCTCACCCAGAAAATGGCGTTTCATTACATTCAACGCTGGTTTTCTGAGGGGAGCCCCGTCGGCTCCCCGGAGCTAACTACCCACAGAGGAAGGTCAAAGGGACAAAACCGGGAGGCGGACACCACGCACCCCCCAAGGAGGCGAGACAACTGGCAGCAAATGCCAACCCAAGGCGCCACAGCCCCGAAAATCCTGGGAACAACACGAGAACCACGAGCAGCAAGGCCCCTGCACGAACACCAAAAATCCATGCCCGAAAGACTGCAAGGCCACGTCGCCCAGATGGCAGCGAGAGCAGCGAAGCCACGAACGCCACAGGCATGAGGGAAGAACACAGGCAGCTTAGCCGCAAGAACACGGCTGACCACCTGGGACACCATCACCCGCGAACCGGGAAGAACAGAACCGGATCAACGCAAAACGCGCTCCGGACCCAAACGCCGTGGCACGCAAACAACAGCGGAGGGCCGCCACTGAACACACAAACGACACCCCCGGCCCGACCAACGAAGCACCAACAAACCCTGGACCCCTCCAGAATGCAGCAGCCCCACCCCGCGCCAGAAAAGATGGAGACTGCTGCCATCAAACAACCAAAGCGCTAAAACCGAAGGAGCAAGAAAACTCAGCGAACCGACCCCCAGAGGCAAAGGCCCAAAGGAAAGAGCCGACGAAAAAACACACCGGAACCGAAGGGGCACTACCAACCGAGGAGAAGACAGAGCACGCTGACCAGAGACCAGGATGGTGCAAGCGGCGCACGAACAGGCCGGAGGTGAAACGACGCACAAGACAGCTGACTAACGGTGCAGAAGCAACACCAAGACCGAAAGCAAGCTGAAGCGGCTCCGCCTGCGCCGCACGAAAAGAGGCGACAGTATGTGGCAAGACGACGGCCCCCAACCCCCACTAGAAAACCAAGCCGAGAGTAAACCAAGCCAACAAGAGTAACCACCTAAGAAGGGACAGGAAAAGGAAGGACCGCCAAAATACCCCATACTGCCGCCAAGAGAAGCACGCAGGTGGGACACCTACCACGAAGCCACCCGACCACCAATCGGAGGCAAGACCACAAGGCAGAACATAAGCAGCCCTGACAAGGCCCCCCCGAGCCCAGGAAAAAGGCGGAGCCGCGAGAAGATCTCGGGCGCGACCACCGAAACCCAGGCGGCACAAGGAGATGGAACGTCTGCCGAACAGAAAAAACTCCCCAAAGCATGCAAGCCCGCCAGGAGTTCAGAAACGACGGGTCCGACGCGAGACATCGCAAGAACCCCCCCCCCCCAAAAAAAAAAAAAAAAAAACGGCAGGGCAGGAAAACCAAAGAAGGCGGAAGGGTCGCCGCCAGAACAGGACCCGAACCAAGGGGCACAAACAACTGCAATAGACCGAGACAAATAAGCACATCACAGGACACAGGCTGACCAACGCCTAAGAAGACACGCAGAACATCCCTGCTGCAGAGGAGGCAGGAAGAAAGAGCAGAAGCACAAAAAACCCCAGGAGAACAACCAGGGGTGGACAATCAGGCAGGGACAAAAACCGCACGCAATCCCCAGGCACAAAACGGCAGCAAAGTGCCACTCCACAACCGGACACAGGAACAAGGACACGCCACCGTGAAACACGGTACCAATGCACACGTGCAGCAGCAGCAACTTGTAAAGAGCAACTCCCCTCTGCAAAGGCAGAGAACGGAGCAGGCAGACCCCAGACAGGGCCAACGGAGACACTACAAAAACCTTGCAGGCCCAGAAACCTGCACCAGGCGACCGACGGCGGAGAAACCCCGCTCGATACCTGCTGGATGAGGTACTGGGAGCTCTTTTACACCTGAAGCCCGGTCCAAGGCTAGGCCAGACCGGCCAGAGGATGGCCCACCAGGCAGCTGCTAGGAGCAGTCTACCGGCCCACATACCCCCACAACCAGGACGGGCCGGAACTGCCATACGAAAACAGGCCAGTGCGCCCCGGAAATCCACGGACGAACCAGCAAGAAGGCTTATGCTCGCAAGTAGGTCGTGTAACAAGCACAGACCACTGATGGTAATACAGTGTCCCCCAAAAGTGCCAATAGCACCACTGCACTCCACTGGTACTATCCCGCAAGTTCCACCAGATAGGCGGGACCCAAGAGCCAGAGCTCAAATCCTGCAAGCACAGCCAGGAGCCTCACCAGGTGAGTACAGAACCAACCCTACAACCCCCACACCTCACAACATTAAAAAGGGAGGGTCCCCTGAATGACACCAGCATGGGTTGGACATGCACATGAGGGGGGACAGGAAGGGGTGATAAGGGACAGTCACTGGTGTGCGAACGGTCTCAGTCGTACAAAATATACCTAAATAAAGACAGGTATAGAAACACCGCCGCATCCAGCGCCCGGCCAAAAGACGCCAGACTGCAGTAACTCACCTGGCGAATGGTGGCACGAACTTGACACGACTCAACCGTGCCCAGAAGAACTTGAGAGCACCGCCAGGTGAAGACGCCAGAGCCGGACCCTGCCGGACCCGCAGGAGAACAGGGAGAGGCGAAGGAGGCGGTCCACACCCATGACAGGGAAAACCGCGGTGTCCTCCCCACAACAGGGAACCAGGACACCCCCGGCGCGAAGGGGCACATACCGCAGCCAGGGAGAAGAACGAGAGGCGAAGCACTGTAGCAAAAAAGGGCGCAAAACCCCAGCACTGAAACACCGCCCAGACCAAAACAAACTCCACGGCGCATGCGCATAACACGCTGGCCGAACCGCACACCCTCCCTGCGGGAAGGCGCCAGCCAGGACTACTGCACGAGAAAAAGAAGCCAAAAGAGGAAGCAGGAACAAGAAAACCGGCCAAAGAAGCAAAGAGCCCAAAAAGGAATCCAACCGGGCGACAAGCAGCCCAACCGGGCGACAAGCAGCCCAACCGGGCGACAAGCAGCCCAACCGGGCGACAAGCAGCCCAACCGGGCGACAAGCAGCCCAACCGGGCGACAAGCAGCCCAAACGGGCGACAAGCAGCCCAACCGGGCGACAAGCAGCCCAACCGGGCGACAAGCAGCCCAACCGGGCGACAAGCAGCCCAACCGGGCGACAAGCAGCCCAACCGGGCGACAAGCAGCCCAACCGGGCGACAAGCAGCCCAACCGGGCGACAAGCAGCCCAACCGGGCGACAAGCAGCCCAACCGGGCGACAAGCAGCCCAACCGGGCGACAAGCAGCCCAACCGGGCGACAAGCAGCCCAACCGGGCGACAAGCAGCCCAACCGGGCGACAAGCAGCCCAACAGGGCGACAAGTAGCCCAACAGGGCGACAAGTAGCCCAACAGGGCGACAAGTAGCCCAACAGGGCGACAAGTAGCCCAACAGGGCGACAAGTAGCCCAACAGGGCGACAAGTACGAGGAGCCGACAGACGTTCCAATAATGCGGGAAGTAGCGAAAAACCTTCCCGTACCCTCGAGAACACAGAAGCCAACACTAGTCCCGAAGGCACACGAAGGCGCAGGCGCACCCGAGATCAGAAGTCACGCAGAACCCCACCGAACGGGGAAACATGACAAAAACACCGTCCCAAAAAGGGGGGGAGAGGAAACATCCACCCACAGGACGGAACCAACCGACTCAAAGGCCAAGGAACCGAGCCCGGGGAGGGGCCGACGTCCAACAGCACGTACGGCGAGTGGGGAGGAAAGACCCCACTGCGCGTAACCACAAGCCCCGCCTAGAGGGGGATAAAAACCCCCACGGGGTCTAACGGGGCCAAGGCCCCCCCAAGTCAGCCCCTCCCCAGCCCCGGGAACCTACACGACAGGCCCCGGGGCCGAGCCGTGCCCCCAAAGCCCCGGCCGTACCAGAAAACCGGGGCAGCCGTGAAAACACTAAGGAAGGGAGCCCACTGGCAGACTCATACAACACGGCTGGAGGAACAGGCCCAAATGCCCCCGTCACTACCCCGGAAGGGGAATTCCCCGAGACTGCCCGAGTCTCAACACCACCAAAAACCCCGCCCCGAACCTACAGACCGTAAGGAACCGGATGCAGGCAGGGTGAACCAGGGGAAAAGACAAGGGGGCGTGGATGGAACCGAAGCAGCCAACACCCCCAAGTCCCAAAACGAACTACAACGGGGCAGCCCCGGGGCTCCCGGGGAGGAAACCACGAGAACGTTGCCACCACCAAGGCTCAAGTGCAACGCCCCTGCTGCCCACACCCGCTGTGTAAGCACAACTGGGTAACCGAGCCACAACGAGCAACCAAACTCGCAGGACTCCGGGTCGAAGGTGTCACCGACCCCACAGGCAGCAGACGGAGGCAAAACAGAGAGTCACCCAGAGACAAAAGGTGAGAGCAACCCTCAAACTCACTGGAAGCGAGGGGGGGGCTCCGGGGTCACATCCATCGGACCCGCGCGCCCCCAGGGGTTTCCCAGGGTCCCGAGCGTTTACTTTAAGAGGACTCGCGCTCAGGTAGTCCCAGGCAGGGTACTGCTAACCGGCACCCAAAGCTACCAAACAACTTTCTAAGAGCTGAACCCCCGGGACGTGTACACTCACGGGGACCTAGCAGGGGGCACCACCAGAAAATACTCAGAACACAAGGGACACAAGGGGCAAGAACGAAGGCAGACCCCCCCACCAGGTAAATAAACAAAAGAAAAAGAAAACCCCGCAAGAGGACAGCGTACCCAAGCGGAACAGAGCCGGCCGCTATGATTGGTAAAGACAAGCTGCACAGTACCCCGCGCCCCACCAGTGCAAACACTGCCCCTTACTCTAAGGCGAACAAGGGAGACAGAACCCCCGAGCACACAAAGAGCGGCCGAAAACCAAGCAGTAAACAGCCTAGCAGGGGCAGGTCCCAAGGAACTTGTGGAAGGTGGCCCCAAGCCCCAAGGGCAGTACTTACAGGGCACCTAGGGAAGGGAACCCTAGGCGCATGCAGCCCGAGTACTGAAGAATCACTCCCGGCTCACGCACCACCTAGAAAACAGACACCACACTCTAGGTACAGTGCTGAAACAACCACTGGAGCCGGAGCACATAACCATTGCCTATAGCATCAGCCGAAGAACTAGTGGGTGGATAGCCGGCGTGGGAGGTCTGGGGCTCCCCCTTCCCCCTCCTGGGGAGGGGGGAGCTGCGCAGACAGCGGCGCGGTGACGTATGACGTCATACTAGTTTCCTTGTTTTCTGTTGAAGAGTTCTATCCACTAGTTCGGCTTAGGTAGCAATTTTCACCAGAATAGGGGTTTGTTTTGGAATGCTTACCTTTCTGGATGCTTGACCCGGTCGATGGCAGACATAGAATGCTTCCAACCACACGGGGGTTTCTATAGGCCATTGCTCCCCTTGCCTCTCTGAGGGGGCCAGGTTCTGGCTCGTGGTCCCCGGTAGGCCCTAGAACTCCATACACATGACTGATGCCAAAGTCTGACATTAGCATATCAGCCGGTAAAGCTCCGGGGAGCCGACGGGGCTCCCCTCAGAAATTGGCTAAAAATACATGATGTGCAGTTTCTAAGATAGACAAGACATAAGGGAGAGAAAGAGAGAAAATATGATGGATAAACAAGAGATAACTATAGGGAGTGATGAAGGGAAAGCAGGGATGTAATGTGGTGAGTCTTGCCGAGTAGGGTCTCATTCTTTGGTCTCTTTGCAATCTCATCGTCACTCTCACTGTCTCGCTGTCTGTTATTATTTCTCCGTTTCTTTTTGTTCACTACTAATTCAAACGGTCGATTATCATCTTGTCTGTCCTCCTCACTGCCACTTGGGCATACCGCCTCAGCCATTTCTTCGACGTTGTCAATAATCGAGAACAAATGCACAATATCCTGTATCACCACGTGCAAAAAACGAAGAGTGTGGGGCAATCCTCCACCTCCCACCAATCAGCGGACGCCAAGAGCGCCAACCTAGCGACCGCACACAACCGTGGTCTGGATACAACTCGGCAAGACTCAAGACAAGACAAGAAGGAAGAGGCTGTTGTTCCCTACAACATGCCAATTGAATTTCCACCAAAAGCTAGAGTGGACGGTACGTTTGGCTAAACAATGTTTGGAATACGAACCACTTTTCAAGGAGGGTCTTCACCGGCCCTACATAACAGTTGGGACTGAACAGGCCGTGGAACGCCTCACGACGGTTGGATTTGAGAATGTAGTGATGGTTCCTCCAGAAGAAGGTATGTTGCACACAAAGATCATAGTTTTCAAGTTTCCAACTTATTTGGATCCTGACTGTCTTCTTCTTAACACTTTCGCTCGGGGATGACGCAGCATTGCGTCATCCGTTTACTGGCGGTAATGCCGGGGATGACGCAGCATTGCGTCATCCACTTTAAAAATTCGCCAAAAATCAGGTTTGTATCCGATTTTTTGGGGACTGGTTTTAAAATGTGCGCCGATGTCTTCCCATTTCCTTTGTTGAGCCTCGTGGCCCTCAGGCGGCTTGGCACACGCCGTGGGCCCATTGTCTTTGCTCCACTGTTGTGACCAATGTCGTCTCCCCTCGCATCTCAAACGTGTGAACATTTCGGCTATTTTCCGTGGCTATATTTCTTACTGCGGCTTTAGAAACTATCTACGCTTACTCCACGATGGATAGTAATCATGAACAAGGCCCTTCCAGGAAGAAAATTGCGAAAGAAAGGCTTGAAAAGGGTGGGAATTGGGAGTGTAGTAGGAAGGCCTCTGAGCGCTCACTCACGGCTAACGCGTGGCCCGTCTTCAACTCGTCGGCGGTTGGAGCGTGACCAGGTGTTTTTTTTTATATGCTAATGTTCCTCTAGAGAATTTTATTACGAACCCATTGAGACCAAAATGAAAGACCTAGGACAAAAATTGAGGTGACCAGAGTGAAAATAGTGAAAACATTTTATCCCGTTTGCGCGCTCCCGGGTAACTCGTTCGCACTTTCTCTGTTTGCTGCGGGTAATTAGCCGGGCTTTTGGAGTTTATATGCATTTAGTGCTGTAGAGAATTTTATTGCGAACACAATGATACCAAATTTATTCTCGTAGAAGGAGAATTGAGGTGACAAAGTTGAAGAGAGTATACACTTTTCGGAATTAACGCGCGCTTCCGTGACACGCTGGGGCCCATATCGCCCTGTCGAGGGGTGGCGCGCGGGGTGAGCGAAAGTGTTAACAATGATAATGTTGTCTGGGCCAAGAGGAACAGTGTTCGTGGTGACAAACGAAGCCAGGTTGTTGCCTTGGTAAAGGGTGAGGCGCCGGAGAAAATTTTTGTGCAAGGACTAGGCTATAGGAACGTTGCAAAATACGTTGAGGAGCCTATACTGTGCATGAAGTGTTCACGTTGGGGACATATGGCATGGAAATGCCAGTTTGACCCCAGGTGTCGGTATTGTGGGAAAAATCACGACTCGCGAGAGTGTAGAGTCAAGATTGAAAGAAGTGAAAAGATTATCCCATTTTGTTGCAACTGTCGAGGCAGCCACAATGCTGGTTCCTCTCTATGCCCCATGAAGCCTCATCTGAAAGAGACTAGAACGGGTCCTACAAGCAGGATAGATGTATCCTCGCAGCAAGGAAAAATTGTGCAAGAGGAACATGGAGGAAACAGTTGGAAGCCAACGGCAGCCCCTATGATCAATGTGTGGGAAAAAGGGACGGAGAAAGTAAAGGCGAGCTTAGGGAAAGTACATCATGCAGTGGAAAAACTGAAACCTTGTGACGACAAGGTTCAGGACAATATGGTCACCTCTGAGGTTGGTAATCAAATTTTGGAGTATCTAAAAAAACTAGATAAGAGGATTGAGGCATTGGAAAAATTGGCTATGGAAGGTGGACGGGGTAAAGATGGTGGTGAAACAGGACGTGTAATTGAAAGTAAAACGAGACGTGAAATGGAAAGTGAAACGTGCGTAGAAGAAAGTAATGATGTGCATGAGGTAACGATGATAGAGGATAGTCAGGAGAATACACTTTCTAGTAGTGTTAGCGGTGTTCAACCTCCTGTTGTGACAAATGGTGAAAGAACGGTTAAAGTAAAACGGGTTACAGAAATAACAAAGAAAATAGATATGAAAAATATTACCTTCGATGTTAGTAGTAGTTGTGAAGGTGAGGAGAAAGAAAAAATGTTACGGTGTTGGAAGGAAGTTTCTAAGGTACTCTTGTATCTCATGGAATGTGACGGACAGGGCAAAGGTAGTTTTATTATTAATCATGGATGAAAGTAAATTGAGAATATTATCTTGGAACATTAATGGATTAAAAACTAGAGCAGTGGATGTACACTATTATACTCTTAGAGAGGATATTGACATAGTAGCACTCCAGGAAACTGGGGATAGGGATGGTAGCATACTGAGGCTAAATGGCTATAGAGGCTTTCACTTATATGCTGATGGAGGAACTAGGGGGGTCTCATGTTATGTCAAAAGTACCATACCTGCCGAGATAACTGGAATTCCTCAGAGATATAGAGGTATTGAAAGTATTAGCTTGCGGATACAATTAAAGGACCGAGAGTTAAATTTCATTAATCTATACATCTCTGATAGCTCCCTTGATTTACGATACTTGCCAGATTCCTTCTTTTCTGAAGATACACTTGTGGTAGGGGATTTTAATGCCAGACATCCAGCTTTAGGATCAAGGGGTAAAGCAAATAGGAATGGTTGCAGATGGTACCAGTTTTTGCAGGAACATGAAGATGTTCAACTGCTGGGCGAGCCCTCTCCTACTCATTTGAGGGGAGGGAGATTAGATTATGCTTGTTTAATAAATGCTGAGGGCATAGAGGGGAATTGTCTTACTGTGGATGAAATGCTAAGTGATCATTTTGCATTACAAATACAGCTTAAACTAGATAAAAAGCATGCCTGCCTTCAGAGGAAAAGGTTAAAGTTTAATGAGGGAGAATTAAGGGGTCTTGTCGGCCATATTAAGTCTTGGTATGATACTTATAAGCCGGTTTCGGCAGAAGCATTTTATGAAGATTTAATTAAGGAGGTAGATGTATTTAATGCAACATTGAACCGGAAACCATCTAGTATAAAAAGGCATCCCCCCAGAAAAGAAAATTATACACATGACAAGATGCTTAAGGGGTGGACATTAACAATGAGGAGAGCTCACAGGGATTGGAATAGGAATGGTAGGACTGAGGAAGGGAAGAATGCTTTACTGGCAGTTGCTAGGCTGTGTGGGGAGAAGAGAAAGGAAATTAGGAGCAAGTATTGGCAGGAATTTGCAGAGAAAGTTGGGAGTAACAGAAACTTGAAGGAAATCTGGCAAGACGTAAATAAAATAAGGGGTAAAAAGCACAATTTTGTTGCACATCCAGACCCGCAAGGAATTGCAAATGAGCTAGTAAATAAATGGGCGGAAGCTGCCAAACTTAGTTCATTACCCGCTGTAACGAGAGAGTCATTAGATTCTTGGAAAGATCTAAGAAAGGATTTTATACTTATAGCAGGTAACAGTGGTGATGTCACTTGCACAGGTATTACCAGAGAAGAACTAATAACGGCGATTAAAGTTGGGAAATCTACCGCACCTGGGGAGGATGGAGTAACTTATGAAATACTTAATGAACTTGCCACTATGACGAAAAGCCCACTTTTAGACCTCTTTAATATTAGTTATAAAGAGGGCAGTATTCCCAGTAAATGGAAAAAAGCTATGATCATCCCTATCCCTAAAGCCAATGGAGAGTATAGACCTGTGTCTTTAACCTCGTGTTTTTGTAAAATGATGGAGAGGATCATTTTAAATAGACTTTTATATATAATAGGTGATCAGCTGTCTAGTAATTTGTTCGGGTTCCTCAAAGGAAAAAGTACCTCTGATTGTATTATTAAATGTCTAGCTAATGAAAATGATTATTATAGAATTTTCATTGATTTACAAGGAGCTTTTGATAAAGCCAACAAAGAGGTTATTTTATATGAATTAGCTAGTCTTGGTGTTAAAGGGAAATTATTGCGCTGGATAGGGGATTATCTTTACGAAAGGAAGGCTCAGGTGTGGTATCAAGGTTGTATGTCAGGTGTGAGGTCTTTTGAACTCGGCACACCTCAGGGAGGAGTGTTGAGTCCCACCCTGTTCACTTTCGCTCGGGGATGACGCAGCATTGCGTCATCCGTTTACTGGCGGTAATGCCGGGGATGACGCAGCATTGCGTCATCCACTTTAAAAATTCGCCAAAAAGCAGGTTTTTATCCGATTTTTTTGGGACTGGTTTTAAAATGTGCGCCGATGTCTTCCCATTTTCTTTGTTGAGCCTCGTGGCCCTCAGGCGGCTTGGCACATGCCGTGGGCCCATTGTCTTTGCTCCACTGTTGTGACCAATGTCGCCTCCCCTCGCATCTCAAACGTGTGAACATTTCGGCTATTTCCCGTGGCTATATTTCTTACTGCGGCTTTAAAAACTATGTACGCTTACTCCACGATGGATAGTAAACATGAACAAGGCCCTTCCAGGAAGAAAATTGCGAAAGAAAGGCTTGAAAAGGGGTGGGAATCTGGAGTGTAGCTGGAAGGCCTCTGAGCACTCACTCACGGCTAATGCGTGGCCCGTCTTCAACTCGTCGGCGGTTGGAGCGTGACCAGGTTTTTTTTTTTATATGCTAATGTTCCTCTAGAGAATTCTATTGCGAACCCATTGAGACCAAAATGAAAGACCTAGGACAAAAATTGAGGTGACCAGAGTGAAAATAGTGAAAACATTTTATCCCGTTTGCGCGCTCCCGGGTAACTCGTTCGCACTTTCTCTGTTTGCTGCGGGTAATTAGCCGGGCTTTTGGAGTTTATATGCATTTAGTGCTGTAGAGAATTTTATTGCGAACACAATGATACCACATTTAATCTCGTAGAAGGAGAATTGAGGTGACAAAGTTGAAAAGAGTATACACTTTTCGGAATTAACGCGCGCTTCCGTGACAAGCTGGGGCCCATATCGCCCTGTCGAGGGGTGGCGCGCGGGGTGAGCGAAAGTGTTAATGTACTAATGAATAAGATAGCATCTGAGAGATACTCAAATGGGGTAACTCCGATCATATATGCCGATGATATTTTGTTTCAGGGCAAAGATATTTCAAAGGTTCAAACAGTGTTGGACAATTTCGGAAACCTGTGTCACCATATGGGACTGGTGGTTAATGAAAACAAAACTAAGTTTGAATGTAGAAGTCGGAGCCCCATTGTTTTGAAAATAAACGATAAAAATATAGAGAGAGTTAATATATATAAATATTTAGGCATATATGTTGGATATACCCATGAGAGTTTGGAAGCTGAGATGAACAGACTGTTGGGTCAATGTCGGAAGAGATTACAACCTCTGAAGGCTTTGGCATGCTGTGGAAAGGGAGTGGGAGTCCCTGTGCTACGAATGTTATACTTGAGTACTGTAAGATCTCTTATTGATTATGCTGCACCTGTCATTTCTTGTTTTGGTAAAGGTAGGATGGGCAAGTTGGAGAAGGTACAAAATGAAGCAATGAGAATTATCTTAGGATGCCCAAGAAATGCTATGATTGAGATAATGAGGATGGAGTTGAATCTGCAGAGTATTGGGGATAGAATTTCAGAGATAAATGTAGCCTCTGCCATTAGATTAATGAGAGGTGGGGGAACTAATGAATTAATCCTCTCGGTTCAAAAGGTGGGAAGTAGTGAACAGTGTATGATGAAGAAGAGAGTATATATGAATAAATTATGTTATAATGTTATAAAGTATGATGTTATTACAGAGTGTATTGCTGTGCCCAAGAGAAAATTTACACCACCATGGGAGGATTGTAATGTAGATGTAGTAATTACTCCCTTGCATAAGAAAAAAAGTATGTATGAAATAGGAGAGCTGAGGGCAACATATGATTGTATAATTAGAAAACTGCCTACGGAAAACACTCTACATGTATATTGTGATGGGTCAGTAGCTAGGGATGGGAAGGCAGGATGTGGAGTCTTGATCAGGGAGTACACTGACATCGGCACTGTAGATACTGTTATTGGACGCCGCTTAACTGACAATGTCTCTTCAACGCAGGCTGAACTCCAAGGAGTATTAGCAGGATTACAGGAAGTAGTCAAATGTGGAAAAAATGCTTGCTTCTTTATTGACAGCAGAGGAGCGTTAGAGTCTTTAAATAGCAGACGCCCAGTATATCAGAATATTGTGATAGAGTGTAGAGAGAATGTTAAGAGACTAGAAAAAACTGGGTATAAAGTAAGATTCATGTGGATCCCTTCACATGTGGGAATACTGTTGAATGAGGTAGTTGATGACATAGCGAAGAGAGCCACTGAAAAAACTCTTGTTGATGTTGTATGTCAGTTAACCTTGAAACAAATAAAAACAAGACTCAAGGTGATTCAGGAGGGTGAAGAAATGATAAAGAGAATGGCAATGGTGGACAGTAGTAACACACTTAAGAATTATTCAATAATAAATACAAATTCGTCCTTCACTTATGGTAAAGGAAAGTCTACTTGGAAGGATTCAATTTACATGAGATTACGATTAGGATATAAATATATCTGGCAATACGGTGTTGATGTCAGTGAAAAAGATAAGGAGTGTAAATTATGTAGTATGCCGCACGCCCACACCTTAGAACATTATGTATTAGAGTGTCACCTTATTGAAAAATATAGAAATAAGGAAATAAATAGTGTACCACATCAAATTGTTTGGATGTGTGATAATGGTATAATAGACAGTATACTTAGGAGCTACAAGAATTTTGCCCCAAGAATGTAACAATTATATGCTGTACTTGCTGTATGCAATGTTAAATGGGATTTTTGTACTGCTATATGTCTATTTGTACTCACTGAATTTGTGCGCCCCTTGAGGGACTTGAAGTAGAGGGGGGTAGAAATAGCCTAAGCTACTCTATCCCTTTGAGATGTATTTATTGCTTATCTCAATAAACATACTTGAACTTGAACTTGAAATGTGGTGAACAGCTTATGAGATACAAGTAAATAAGCAAGGCAACATGGGACTTTGTACAGTAATGCAAATTGAGATCAGAATAAGAGGAGAGAAAGGCAAATGAAGTCACTATGGAGGAAATCGACAAAACATTAGAAGAACTAAAAAGGACTAAAGAGGTACTGGAGACAAAACTAGAAGAAAAGAAAGAGGGAGTTGGAGCTAGGAGAGATGAATGTAACACTACAAATGTGTTCTAGTTTATTATTTTATACAATGAGACAGTCATACATGATATTTGAAGGCGCCAGGTTGACTGGCCTTAGCAATTAAGGAATCACACCTTTTAGAAGTTAATGACCACAGGTTGACCAAGGGTCAGGTTTTGTCAAGTGACCCTGCCTTCTGCTAAGCCAATAATTGCAGACGGTTGGCTGGGTGTGTCCTTCAGACAAGCTGCTGCCTAGGGTATTAGGTAGAGAGCCTGAGGCTTACTTGGTAGGCGGAGCTTAGCTCCCGGATTCCCCCATAAATACCCATGGAACTGTACATAAGAAACAGAGGAGTCAAGATTGAGGGTTGAGCAGGATAGCAGTGGAGATCGCTGGGCAAGTCTCACAGCCAGGCCTGGCCTTCATAGGCCCGGGCGGTAACTCTGGCAACCGTAGGCCCCCCCCTCTTTCTGTCAAACTTAGGCTCAGTCTTTGTTGAGTGAACTTGTAATGTGACGCATATTGTGATTTCCAACTTAAGTGTTGCGTGATTTTCAGGGGCAGTCGGCCACAGTACTTTCAATTTCCTGTGTGGTGACTCACATTTGTGTATTCATGTTGAAATTTAACATCTAATGATATTGTTGAATTGTGATACACGTACCCATTTGAGTGAAGATCTAATAGTAAATATATAATTGATTAACTTGTTATAAATTGGCTTTAATTCCGATCCCTGGATCTTGGGTTCCCTATGATAGTTTGCATATTGGGGGGGGGGGGGAGGGGGGGAGAGGGGGGAGGGGGGGAAGGGGGGTGAGGGGGGGGGGGAGGGGGGGGAGGGGGGGAGAGGGGGGAGAGGGGGGAGGGGGGGAAGGGGGGTGAGGGGGGGGGAGGGGGGAGGGGGGAGGGGGGGAGGGGGGTACTCTGAAGCTCATGGGCTTAAGTTATTTACTTAAAACATCTTGATTATATACGAGTACATACTTACAGTTGATACATGAACACCTTTGATATCATGTTGTACAGACAAGTTCCCTTTCTTGTCTTACATAGGATTACTAGAATGGATGGTGGCAGTGAAAAGTATTAGTCTCTAGAGTTACGGGTAGCTGATCAGGTACAATGACTTTTTTCTGTGGTACCTAGGTGATCAAAAACAGGGGTTACAAGGTGTTGAACTGGAGGTTGCACTAGGAACTCTAGGGAACATCTAGAATAGTTAACTATCGCCAGGCCAATGGACAGAAGAGAGCTATTAGCCCCGGTACCATTACATGAAAGTAGCAAACTAAAAGAAAATTACAGAAATAGAAAACTGTGGGAAGGAGACAATATACATGAACTAGAAATTGCCATAAGGGAATTAAAAAAACCAGCGTTGAATGTAATGAAACGCCATTTTCTGGGTGAGTCCCGGAGGCTCCCCGGAGCTATCCCAGGCTGATATGCTAATGTCAGACTTTGGCATCAGTCATGTGTATGGAGTTCTTAGGCCTACCGGGGACCACGGCCAGAACCGGGCCCCCTCAGAGAGGCAAGGGGAGCAATGGCCTATAGAAGCCCCCGTGTAGTTGGAAGCATTCTATGTCTGCCATCGACCGGAACAGGCACCCAGAAAGGTAAGCGCCCCAAAACAAACCCCTATTCTGGTTAAAATTGCTACCTAATACCGAACTAGTGGATAGAACTCCCCAACCGAAAACAAGCAAATTAGTGTGACGTCACACACTGCCGCGCCGCTGTCTGCGCAGCTCCCCCCTCCCCGGGAGGGGGAAGGGGGAGCCCCAGACCCCCCGCGCCGGCTACCCACACCTCAGTTCTTGAGGCTGGATGTCAAAAACGCGAAAAACCGCCGACCGGAGGGAGGGAGGGATGCCGGGGAGCCTCCGGGACTCACCCAGAAAATGGCGTTTCATTACATTCAACGCTGGTTTTCTGGGGGGAGCCCCGTCGGCTCCCCGGAGCTAACTACCCACAGACAGAAAAAGAGGGACTTACCCGGGAGGCGGTCGTCGCTCACCCCTCAACTCGAAGCCGAGACAACTGGCTGCAACCGCCGACCCAAAGCAACACAGGCCCGACGAGGGCCAGGGACATTCACAAGGTAACGAGCAGCCAGGACCCTGTTCGACCGCCAAAATCCCCGCGCCTGAATATCAGACCAAGACATATTCCCAAAGACGGCAGCAAGAGCCGCGAACTTACGAACGTCATGGGCACGGGGATAGACCGCAGGCTGGCTAGACCTAATAACCCTGCGGACGACCTGAGAGACCCGAACCCGCGAACAGGGAAGAAGGGAAACCGGATCAACCCACAGCGCGTCCCCGGACACAGAAGCTGTGGCGCGCAAATAACGGCGAAGCGCCGCAACCGGACACAAAACATGATGCACCCCCGGCCTGACCAACCAAGCATCAACCACCCATGGACCCCTCCGGAACGCAGCAGTCTCATTCTTCGCCAGAAAAGAAGGAGACGGCTGCAAACGAACAAAACTATCACCACGACCAAAAGAGCAGAAACCCCTGCGCCGGAGGAGAGCATGAAGCTCCCCTACCCGACCCCCAGAGGCCAAAGCCAACAAGAAAAGTGCCTTGGAAAAACAATCCTGGACCGAAGGGGCCACAACGAAACGAGGAGATGAAAGGAAAGCGAGCACTCTGTCCAAAGACCAGGACGGCTCAGGCGACGCATGAGCAGGCCGGAGGTGAAACAATGCACGAGACAGCTTGCGAAACGGCGCAGACGTAACATCGATACCGAAAGCAAGCTGAAGCGGCTCCGCCAGCGCCGCACGATACGAAGCGACAGTGTTAGGCATAAGATGACGGTCCTGAAACAACCACGAGAGGAAGGACAAGACCACCCGAACAGACAAGGAGCTAACACGACGAAGACGCAAAAAGAAACGGAAGGACCGCCAGGAAACTTCATACTGCCGCCGAGAAGAAGCCCTCAGGTGGGACACCAACAAGGAGGCCACCTGATCACCATAGAGATGATGATAGACTCGAGTCAAAAAAACCATACGCGAAGACTCGAGGAGAAGATCGAACCAGCTACGTGATGTACCGGCCCGATCTGCTGAAAGAGGCGGAGCCGCGGGAAAACCCTCGGGTTCGGACACCGAGCAACCAGCGCCTGAAACCAAGGCTGGGCCGGCCACCAAGGGGCCAGAAGGACAACTCTCCCCCGGTAAGTCTCTAAGCGAGTCAGGACCTGGAGCAACAGCCGAACCGGGGGAAAGAGGTACAGGAACCCCCACCTCGACCAGTCGAGCCGAAAGGCATCGACCCCGACGGCCTCGCAATCGGGGAAGGGCGCCGCATAAACGGGAAGACGCCGCGACCACGCCGACGCGAAGAGGTCCACCTCGGGGCGCCCGAACGTCTGGCAAAGCCAACGGAAGGACTCGTCGTCGACTGTCCACTCCGTGGAGAGGGGAACGAAGCGAGACAGGGCGTCGGCCAAGACGTTGGACACGCCCCGTACGTGAACCGCCAGGAGAGCCAAACCCCGAGAACTCAGCAGACGAGTCACCCGAAGCGACCAACCCCAAAGAGACAAGGACCGCATCGAACCCCCGCGGTTCAGGCAATGAACCACCGGAGAGCAGTCCGAATGGAGCCGAATCGTCGATCCGCGGGCCACCCGAATCCTCCCCAGAGCAAACCACACTGCCGCGAACTCCCGCACCGTACTGTGAGCTCGACGGAAGGACGGATCCCAACGCCCCTGGCCGGCCTGGTGAGCACTGGTCACAAAACCCCAGCCGAGAGACGACGCATCCGTGTACACATCGAGCGAGGGCTCGGGTAGGCGCCAAGGCACTGAACCCCGAAAAACCCGAAGAGGAAGCCGGTGACGCAGCAACCGACGCAAGTCCCCCGGGGGTCGAACTCTGCGATCGCGAGAGAGGCGGAAGGGGGAACCCCGAAGGAACCAGAACAGCCGTCGAAGCCAAACCCGACCCGGCGGGTAGACCACCATCGCGAAGTTCAGGCTCCCGCACAGCCCCTCGAGCAACCGCCGGGTGACCCGAGGGCCCTCCAGAAACAGACAAAGGCGGGACCGCAGCCGCAGGAGAGACTCCGGAGGGAGAGACAAGGAGGCGGTCCGAGAGTCCCACACGAGACCCAGCCAAGTCCGAACCTGAGAGGGAACCAGATGGGACTTCCTCCAGTTCACCAAGAACCCGAACCCGGCGAGCTGGGAAAGAACCAAATCCCTGGCTAGCAAGCAAGCTGACTGGCTGGGAGCCCAAACCAGCCAGTCGTCGAGGTAGGCCAACACCCGAACACCTAGGAGACGCAAACGAGCCACCACAACCCGTGTAAGGCGTGTGAACACGCGAGGTGCCAGGTTCAACCCGAACGGGAGACAACGAAAGCGGTAACTCAGACGCCCCACTACAAAACCGAGCCAGTCCCTGAACCGCGGATGAATCGGGACATGCCAATAAGCGTCCCGGAGGTCCAGGGACACCATCCAAGCACCCGGCTCCAAGAGGAGCCGAACCTGAGACAGCGTAGTCATCCGAAAGGAGGGGCAATGAACCCAGGGGTTCAGACGGGACAAGTCCAGAATGAACCGCAGGTCCGCGCAGTCCCGTTTCGGAACCGGAAACAGACGGGAAACCCATCTGAGGGACGACGTCGTTTCGACGACGCCCAAGCGTACCCACTCCAAGACGACTCGACAGAGCGCAGGGGAAGAAGCCTGCCCCGCCAGCCCCGACCCCCCAAAGGGGGGAGGGGCCACCCAACGCCACCGCAGGCCGCGAGACACGACCCGAAAGGCCCACGAATCGTGGGACCAGGCGCGGGCGAACAGCGCAAGCCGCCCCCCATCGCCCCGTCAAAGGGGCAAACCGCGAAAGGGCCGGCGACCCTTACGAGACCCAGAACCCCGCACAGCGCGAACACCGCGCCGACC
Organism: Procambarus clarkii; assembly: GCF_040958095.1. Classification (NCBI taxonomy): domain Eukaryota; kingdom Metazoa; phylum Arthropoda; class Malacostraca; order Decapoda; family Cambaridae; genus Procambarus; species Procambarus clarkii. Next base: position 14,607,787 of record NC_091230.1, on the reverse strand, counting down.
AGACGAGGGAGGGTCCGCAGGAGGAGCCAACCCCAAACCTGACACCAGAGGCCTACCACGACGAGAGGAACCCCGAGCCCTGGCACGACCTTTCCGGGAAGACCCACCCCGGGACCCCCGGAAAACCAACAAGTCCGACATCGGACGACAAGCCGCCGACGCAGCCTGAATAAACTGCGCCACGGCCGACTCCCCAAACAGGAGAGGACAAAAAGGTGAAGAACGCCTAAGAGCCAGAGCCCAAGCAGATTCCACGGAGGAACCCAGCACCGCCTGCCGACACGCGAGACGGGAAGCATAGAACAGGGAAACCGCATCCAGCAAAATCGGCGTGAACAGCTTCAACAAGGCAGCCGACGAACGCGCAGCCGAGGACAAGGTGCCGGACCCCGGGACGGACCCAAGCGTCCCCACATCCTCCACGAGCCAATCCGAAGACAGCTCCAGGAGGGAAAAGAACCGCAAGGCCGAACACAAAAGGCCCCGAGCGCGCAAGTCCTCCGCCACGAGCGCTGCCGAAAGGGAGGGAACCTGCACATGGAGCTGAATAACGCCCACATCGCGGGGAAGGGCAGGGGCAAACAAGCACTCATTCAGGTACTCAAGTTCACCCCCCAGGAAAACCTGAAGCACCGTGGAAGCTTCCCGCCACTCCAGCGTGCGGGAACGACAGAAGGAATGCCAGGAATCCAGACCAAACAAGGGGCAGTCTGCTAGCCAGGACGACTCCGGAACCTCGTAACGGAGCCAGAAAGGGAACGAAGTCCCAAACCTGAACGTGGACGGATCCATTTCCGAGGCATAATCCGGGTCACGCAGGAGGTAAGCTGCAAAGGCCGCTCGCACCACACCAGGTTGGATGCGATAAGCCGAAAACCTCCGGAAGGACGGAACCGACGTACCCGGGGGAACACGGAACCGTACCCGGGGAGGGGCCGACACCAAATCCAACTCGTACGCAGAGGGGGGGAAAGAAAACCCCACTCCTTGTAACAATAAGCCCCGCTCAGTGGGAAGAAAAACCCAGGCGGGGTCCAGCGGGGCCCAAGGCCCCCAAGTCAGCCCCTCCCCAGCCTCGAGGTCCGTCACCACAGGACCCGAGGCCGAGTCCTCTCCCCAAGCCCCGACCCCACAAGACAAGGACGGAGCAGCCGGAAAAGCTGGAGGAAGGGGGGCCCACTGGTCAGACCCTGAAGCTTCGGCCGGGAGACAAGACTCGAATGCCTCTGCCGCCCCCCCGGAAGGGGCAACCCCCGAAGCTGCCCGAGTCTCGAGATCAAGTAACCCCTGCTCCGACCCCGTAACCCTCAGACGCTTCGGGGCCGGAAGCAGGGGCGGGGGACCAGAACGAACAGAAGGGGAAGGACGAGGAGGTGCGGACTGAACCAGGATCGAAGCGACCCCCACCCCCAAGTCCGGGTCTCGAAAAGCAAAGCGGGGCAGCCCCGGGGCATCCGGGGAAGCAACCAACCGAGCGCGTTGCAACAGACGAAACCTAGACTGCAACGCACGTGCCGCCTGTACCCGAATAGAAACATCAGAGGATTGGGTAAATTGAGTCACAAGCAAGCAGCAACACTCACAGGACTCAGGGTCGAAAGTATCACCGACCCAACAGGCAGCGTGGCAGAGGCAAAAACAATGAGGGTCACCCTGAGACAAGGGGACCGAGCAACCCTCAAACTCGCACACAGCGAGTGGGGACTCCGGGGTCACATCCATCGGACCCACGCGCCCCCTAGGGGATTCCCAGGGTCCTGAGCGTTTACTTTAAGAGGACTCGCGCTCAGGTAGTCCCAGGCAGGGTGCTGCAAACCGGCGCCCAAAACTACCAAGCAAACTTCTAAAGCTGAACCCCAGGGACGTGTACACTCACGGGGACCTAGCAGGGGGCGCCACCGAGGAGAACAGTGGAAGGGCAAAAACAAACTGAATAAAATGACAGAACCCCCCACCAGGCAAAAACAAAAAGAAAAACAAAACCCCGCAAGAGGACAGCGAACCCCAAGGAACAGAGCCGGCCGCGATGTCGGGAAATACAAGCTGAGCAGCACCTTGCGCCCCTACCAGTGCAAACTGCCTCTTACCTGCCGGTAACAAGGGAGAACAGAACACCCAAGAGCCCAACAGGCGGCCGAAAAACCGAAAGGTAAAACGGACCAGCAGAGGCAGACCCCGAGGAGCCTGTGGAAGGCGGCCCCAAGCCCCAAGGGCAGTACTTACAGGGCACCTAGGGAAGGCAGCCCTAGGCGCATGCAGCCCGAGTACTGAAGATAACTCCTGGCTCTCGCACCCACAAAACTAACACCACACTCAAAGCACAGTGCAGTAGCGACACCGGAGCCAGAGCACACGACCATCGCCTATAGCATCAGCCTCAAGAACTGAGGTGTGGGTAGCCGGCGCGGGGGGTCTGGGGCTCCCCCTTCCCCCTCCCGGGGAGGGGGGAGCTGCGCAGACAGCGGCGCGGCAGTGTGTGACGTCACACTAATTTGCTTGTTTTCGGTTGGGGAGTTCTATCCACTAGTTCGGTATTAGGTAGCAATTTTAACCAGAATAGGGGTTTGTTTTGGGGCGCTTACCTTTCTGGGTGCCTGTTCCGGTCGATGGCAGACATAGAATGCTTCCAACTACACGGGGGCTTCTATAGGCCATTGCTCCCCTTGCCTCTCTGAGGGGGCCCGGTTCTGGCCGTGGTCCCCGGTAGGCCTAAGAACTCCATACACATGACTGATGCCAAAGTCTGACATTAGCATATCAGCCTGGGATAGCTCCGGGGAGCCGACGGGGCTCCCCCCAGAAAGGAGTTAAGAAGTAGCAAACTAATAACAGATATTGGGGCTATAGGAAATAAATTGAAATTAGAGACCTAAGGCAAGGAAGCGAGTGTCAATGAGCTTAACCCCTGCACTGTGCCCCCTATTGTAGCTGACACCCCCCTCACCCTACCTCAAGACTTTTTGTCTCAAGAAAAAACTATTTTCTTGAGAAACCTTTTTTGTCAAGAAATTTTTGTTTTTCTAATATTGTTAAAATGCATTCTCTGATCATGGGAAGAATAAAATATATAATGGTTTCTGGATGTACCATGAAGGGAGATAGGCCTACAGAATGTACCATCAGTGAAGATGGCCTACTGAACCTACCATCAAGGGAGAGGTACCAATGTAGGTTTGCATCCCACTGGGAGTTGAACACAGCCATGATGAGGCAAAGGACAATCAGCAAGAAGAACAATAGGATGATCAAGTTGTTAGTTTGCTTGTCCACCTGGAACGACAAAACAAATTACATAAACATTTTCCAGTCTATTATTAAAATTAAATTATGCCATTGGTGATAAATAATATGAATATCACTACAAGAGCTTAAAGGTTCTCATGTATTTCTTAAAAAGGCAGAAAATGATTAGTACAAGTATGAGGAGACATGCCATATGAATCTCAAACACTTCCAGAACACCTCTGGTTTAGGTCCTAGAATTAAGACCTCAGAGCTCTTCCTCATTAAGAAAATATGTGAAGTATGGGAAGAACTGCAAAGTTTTGTTGAAATAACTAAGACAAGCAAGCAATGAGCCCCAACCAGGTCCTAGTGGTATGCCTGCAAAACGTAGGGGAGAGAGAGAGTACCTCAGAAAAGTCATCACTGCCTGATGTTATAATGGAAGGGGACTCCCCTTCCAAACACCTCTCCTCCTCCCCCACTCCTCACCGTGATTTATAATTTAACGGATTAAATTAAAAAGCAAAGGTATCAATGTAACAAGTTTTTTGGGGTTTAGGAACACTTATTTACAGGCTTACTAAGAAGTATATAATCTTCACACAAGTTAATACGACTGATCACAATATTAATTAGCCATCTGCCTAAATTTTTAAGTACTGTACTGTATGTCATTACTTACTGTTGAGCGTTTAAGAGGAGCTGATGTAGCCGAGTTCTTCATAAGTTTGGTCTCATGTCCTGTGTACACAACTAGTCCAAACACCCAGTTGGTATTTTGTAATTTAGCCCCACGTAGTAGAACTTGATCTGGGCTTAGAGGAATGGCTCTGTTTGAGAAATATTGGAGATTATTCAAAGTCGTAGGGATTTTAGCAACCCCACTAGCATATCAACCATGCATATGTCCTATAAATAAATAGGTTGAACATTGAACTGGAAGCTTATCTTTACTATTTTCTCCCTGCTAAAGCTGTATCTACTAAATGAAAGTGGGAATTAGAGTAATAATATATTAATGATGATTATCCTAGCTTATATTATGCTTTAAACTTCTCTCATTCTCTATTGTAATTATTTATGTCATCCTTACACTATGCACATATAACTCTCTTATTACAATGACATAAAAGTACTTACTGACGACTTGTCTCTTTCAGATTGCCAGTAAACTGATGAAGAAATCTATTGGGTGCTTCACATTCAACTTTGCCTGACAAATTTATGAGATCTCGCGCTTCCAGAAGGTGTGCTGTCTGAGGTAGACCTTGACGAATTTTCAGATTGGTTTCACCATCAAGATTGGCAGTCTCTACGTAACATAGTGCCTGGGGTTCACTAAAAAAAAAAAAAAAAAAAACTTGTAATGAATTAAAAAAACAATGATGATAAATTTAGCAAAACTGTCACAACAGCACTTGAGATATTCTAATCTATCTATTCAAAACGTGTCCCAGTTAACAAATACAGTACACGTGCACGTGCATATACAATACAATGTAAGGAAGTGACCTCTGTTGGGAATGTTTTGTGATGAATATATGAAATAATAGTTGGATTGGAAGGGGGTTATATTTCAAAACTCCCACCAGATCAGCAGCTCTTCTGCACATGTGCAAGGGCATAACTACACTGGGGGAATAATCCGATCTAAAAAAATGTAACGTAAAAGCGTAAAAAAAATGTAACGTAAAAACGTAAAAAATGTAAAAAGTACTTAATATTGATAAAGAGAGACTATTCCAAGAACATTCTGTGCTTGGTAGCAGGTTGAAAACATACGTGTCAAATATGGAAAACCAATTTGAACAAAATGAGAAATGAAAAGGAATAAGATGTGGAACCAGAAAACATTGGAATGCTGGAGGGAAGCGAGTGTAAACATATATGTTTACACTCATATGTTTAAACGTATATGAGCGTTGTTATGTGTAAACATATAACAACACTCGGCCAATACTCTGCAGGGTGTATTTACCCAAGTGTAGTTACAGGATGAGAGCTACGCTCATGGGTATCCCAGCTTCCCAACACTCTTTATAATATAACACATTTGAAACTAATGATGATTTTGGCCTCCGCCAACTTCTCACTTAACCTAGTGAAAAGTATACACCTAATATACATTACTACGTGACCTAATAATGTATATTATGTGTATAAATATTAATTCATTAAATGTTCTTGTTTCACAGAGACAACCAGTTAATTAAAATATAAAATCCAAATTTAATATATACAATAAATAAATATATTAACTGGTATTGTACTTATATAAATCTTTATTGCCTGAATTCTGTAACTTGAGCTCAAGATATTTATATCCACGGATTGAGACCTATACAGCCCAGGTGAATGGAGAGCCTAAGATATTTACCTTGATGCTAATAAGACTAGATCTGCAGGGAAGAATTTATTGTTGTGGACCTTAACAATGTCTCCCACTTGAATATGTCGCCACTTGATCCACTGCCACTGTCCATCTTTTAGTACTTCAATTTCACGTTTATTTAATTCATCATCTGCTCTGTGACGCTTCTGAAAATTTGAAAAAAGCCAGTGTTAAATGCAATGAAATGTCATTTTCCGGATATAGCCCAAGAGGCGTCCTGAAGCTATCCAAATTGATTATGTGTTTTATTAGTTTGGGGTCATCAGTCACTTGGAGTTCTTAGCCTACCGGGGACCAGGAGCCAGAACCTGGCCCCCTCAGAGAGGAGCAGAGAGCAATGGCATATGAGCACTCTACATGTAAAGTCTTGTCATATTCTGTCTTTACTGGGGCAGTAACCTAGAGAGACAGGCGCCCCAAAAACAACTAGCTGGTAAAATTCAATCTACCACCCAAAAAAAAGCATAGAACTCTTCACACGGAAAAAGAAACAAAGAAACTAGCAACTCGGTGCACAAACTAGTACGCCTGTGCGTTAGTAGTCACTTCCACCCTTCGAAGAGTGGGGTGGGACCCGGTTCAGGCGCACCTCAGTTCAAATTCAGATGGAAAAAACACCGACCGGTGGAAGAGAGAATGTCGTTCCAAATCTGAACACATATATTACATCACATGAAACCTGTAGGCATGGCAGGAGGTGCAAAATAGCCCCACTGAAAAGCAGAGGTGCAATAGGTACACTGAGGGAAAACTCTTTATCAACATCAAGAGGCTCAAGACTTTTCAAGTCTTGGGCCTCTTGACACTCTCCCACTACACATAATGGGCATAACTGGCTGGCCTTTCATAATTTTCAAGAGAGAGAACTCGACAAACACCTCCAAATCATACCTGATTAACTAGGCTGCGAGTCATGTCAGGCTGCGAGCAGCCGCATCCAGCTGGTTGACCAGACAACCAGCTGGGAGGCCTGGTCAGAGAGCAAAGCTGACCCTGCTTTGAAGCGGCAGAGTCAGTCTCTAACTTTACCCATTCAGGTTTTGCCGATATCAAAGAGATGTTATGATCTGCACTAATTTTTACAAGCTTGAGGAAAAAATACCATTCTAAAACCTAAAACCAAGCTAGAGAATAGAAAAATCTTTGTTGAGGTTTGAATTATTGGAGGGGTGAGGGGACAAGTGTAGTGACAGGTACACAACTATAGTACTCACAATGTCTTCAGCAATTTCCTTGATAGCTGAAACAACCAAGATGCAGATAAGTGGCACTAACGTTGTGTACCGACCCGTCGGAGACACTCCAGGAATTTGCTGCAAAGACAAAAACAATAAAATGATAAAAAATGATTTTATTAATGCATTTATGTTAGCTCTTCCTTTCTAGTAAATATTGTGCTGTAGTTAACTTTACACCAATCCTTCAAAATAAAAACTGACAACACAATGGGTAGCTTAGAACATAATGCAACAGGTACTTATGTTCATGTTGAAAATAAATTTGTGGAAAATTATTTATGTTCATGACTTAGTGACCAGGAAGCTGAGGTTGGAAGCTGCATCAGGTGGCCTCATCTGTTAAGGTGCAATGCTGTTCTTGGATTTCATTGGCACACCCACCACAACTGCTTAGTGGTTCATCATAGTGTATATAAACAGTTTTATATATGTGTGTAAATCATGGGTGTAGGGGTGGAGACGAGGGTGTAGGGGTGGAGACGAGGGTGTGGGGGTGGAGACGAGGGTGTGGGGGTGGAGACGAGGGTGTGGGGGTGGAGACGAGGGTGTGGGGGTGGAGACGAGGGTGTGGGGGTGGAGACGAGGGTGTGGGGGTGGTGACGAGGGTGTGGGGGTGGAGACGAGGGTGTGGGGGTGGAGACGAGGGTGTGGGGGTGGAGACGAGGGTGTGGGGGTGGAGACAGGGGTGTGGGGGTGGAGACGAGGGTGTGGGGGTGGAGACGAGGGTGTGGGGGTGGAGACGAGGGTGTGGGGGTGGAGACGAGGGTGTAGGGGTGGAGACGAGGGTGTGGGGGTGGAGACGAGGGTGTGGGGGTGGAGACGAGGGTGTGGGGGTGGAGACGAGGGTGTGGGGGTGGAGACGAGGGTGTAGGGGTGGAGACGAGGGTGTGGGGGTGGAGACGAGGGTGTGGGGGTGGAGACGAGGGTGTGGGGGTGGAGACGAGGGTGTGGGGGTGGAGACGAGGGTGTGGGGGTGGAGACGAGGGTGTGGGGGTGGAGACGAGGGTGTGGGGGTGGAGACGAGGGTGTGGGGGTGGAGACGAGGGTGTGGGGGTGGAGACGAGGGTGTGGGGGTGGAGACGAGGGTGTAGGGGTGGAGACGAGGGTGTAGGGGTGGAGACGAGGGTGTGGGGGTGGAGACAGGGGTGTGGGGGTGGAGACGAGGGTGTGGGGGTGGAGACGAGGGTGTGGGGGTGGAGACGAGGGTGTGGGGGTGGAGACGAGGGTGTAGGGGTGGAGACAAGGGTGTAGGGGTGGAGACGAGGGTGTAGGGGTGGAGACGAGGGTGTAGGGGTGGAGACGAGGGTGTAGGGGTGGAAACGAGGGTGTGGGGGTGGAGACGAGGGTGTAGGGGTGGAGACGAGGGTGTAGGGGTGGAGACAGGGGTGTGGGGGTGGAGAGGGAGATGTGTGGAGGGTGGAGAGGGAGATGTGTGGAGGGTGGAGAGGGAGATGTGTGGAGGGTGGAGAGGGAGATGTGTGGAGGGTGGAGAGGGAGATGTGTGGGGGGGTGGAGAGGGAGATGTGTGGAGGGTGGAGAGGGAGATGTGTGGAGGGTGGAGAGGGAGATGTGTGGAGGGTGGAGAGGGAGATGTGTGGGGGGGTGGAGAGGGAGATGTGTGGGGGGGTGGAGAGGGAGATGTGTGGGGGGGGGGGGAGAGGGAGATGTGTGGGGGGGGGGGTGGAGAGGGAGATGTGGGGGGGGGGGTGGAGAGGGAGATGTGTGGGGGGGTGGAGAGGGAGATGTGTGGGGGGGGGGTGGAGAGGGAGATGTGTGGGGGGGTGGAGAGGGAGATGTGTGGGGGGGTGGAGAGGGAGATGTGTGGGGGGGTGGAGAGGGAGATGTGTGGGGGGGGGTGGAGAGGGAGATGTGTGGGGGGGGTGGAGAGGGAGATGTGTGGGGGGGTGGAGAGGGAGATGTCTGGGGGGTGGAGAGGGAGATGTGTGGGGGTGGAGAGGGAGATGTGTGGGGGGGGTAGAGAGGGAGATGTGTGGGGGGGGTAGAGAGGGAGATGTGTGGGGGGGGTAGAGAGGGAGATGTGTGGGGGGGTAGAGAGGGAGATGTGTGGGGGGGTAGAGAGGGAGATGTGTGGGGGAGTGGAGAGGGAGATGTGTGGGGGGTGGAGAGGGAGATGTGTGGAGGGGTGGAGAGGGAGATGTGTGGGGGGTGGAGAGGGAGATGTGTGGGGGGGTGTGGAGAGGGAGATGTGTGGGGGGTGTGGAGAGGGAGATGTGTGGGGGGTGGAGAGGGAGATGTGTGGAGGGGTGGAGAGGGAGATGTGTGGGGGGTGGAGAGGGAGATGTGTGGGGGGGTGTGGAGAGGGAGATGTGTGGGGGGTGGAGAGGGAGATGTGTGGAGGGGTGGAGAGGGAGATGTGTGGGGGGTGGAGAGGAAGATGTGTGGGGGTGGAGAGGGAGATGTGTGGGGGTGGAGAGGGAGATGTGTGGGGGGGTGGAGAGGGGGATGTGTGTGGGGGTGGAGAGGGGGATGTGTGTGGGGGTGGAGAGGGAGATGTGTGGGGGTGGAGAGGGAGATGTGTGGGGGTGGAGAGGGAGATGTGTGGGGGTGGAGAGGGAGATGTGTGTGGGGGTGGAGAGGGAGATGTGTGTGGGGGTGGAGAGGGAGATGTGTGTGGGGGTGGAGAGGGAGATGTGTGTGGGGGTGGAGAGGGAGATGTGTGTGGGGGTGGAGAGGGAGATGTGTGTGGGGGTGGAGAGGGAGATGTGTGTGGGGGTGGAGAGGGAGATGTGTGTGGGGGTGGAGAGGGAGATGTGTGTGGGGGTGGAGAGGGAGATGTGTGTGGGGGTGGAGAGGGAGATGTGTGTGGGGGTGGAGAGGGAGATGTGTGTGGGGGTGGAGAGGGAGATGTGTGTGGGGGTGGAGAGGGAGATGTGTGTGGGGGTGGAGAGGGAGATGTGTGTGGGGGTGGAGAGGGAGATGTGTGTGGGGGTGGAGAGGGAGATGTGTGGGGGTGGAGAGGGAGATGTGTGGGGGTGGAGAGGGAGATGTGTGGGGGTGGAGAGGGAGATGCGTGGGGGTGGAGAGGGAGATGCGTGGGGGTGGAGAGGGAGATGTGTGGGGGTGGAGAGGGAGATGTGTGGTGGTGGAGAGGGAGATGTGTGGGGGTGGAGAGGGAGATGTGTGGGGGTGGAGAGGGAGATGTGTGGGGGGTGGAGAGGGAGATGTGTGGGGGGTGGAGAGGGAGATGTGTGGGGGTGGAGAGGGAGATGTGTGTGGGGGTGGAGAGGGAGATGTGTGTGGGGGTGGAGAGGGAGATGTGTGTGGGGGTGGAGAGGGAGATGTGTGTGGGGGTGGAGAGGGAGATGTGTGTGGGGGTGGAGAGGGAGATGTGTGGGGGTGGAGAGGGAGATGCGTGGGGGTGTAAAGGGAGATGCGTGGGGGTGTAGAGGGAGATGCGTGGGGGTGTAGAGGGAGATGCGTGGGGGTGTAGAGGGAGATGTGTGTGGGGGTGTAGAGGGAGATGCGTGGGGGTGTAAAGGGAGATGCGTGGGGGTGTAGAGGGAGATGCGTGGGGGTGTAGAGGGAGATGCGTGGGGGTGTAGAGGGAGATGCGTGGGGGTGTAGAGGGAGATGCGTGGGGGTGTAGAGGGAGATGTGTGGGGGTGTAGAGGGAGATGTGTGGGGGGTGGAGAGGGAGATGTGTGGGGTGGAGAGGGAGATGTGTGGTGGTGGAAAGGGAGATGTGTGGGGGGGGGGGGTACACATACCTGGAGCAGGGCAATAATCAAGAAGAAAACATTGGCGTAGCGTCTGAACTGCTCGAAGAGGAACATGGGCAGGAAGAAGAGGAGCTTGTAGCGGTACTTGGCAGTGGAGACGGCATTAGTGCAGTACTTCTGTGGCTGGGGACCATTGAGGTAGACGGTGCGGTGGTCCTGGCCGCCCGCCCCGCCGCCCATGCCGCCGCCACCACCGCCCATGCCGCCCTCCCCGTCACTCCCGCCCCCACCAGAGTCATCATCTGTAGAAATGAAGGTGACAGTCTGGTATCTCATTTGTGGCTTGCAAGAACATCACAGTATACACATCGCCAATGTTCACTAATCTCACGGCTAACACTACAATCATTCGATTTTGGTCTAGAATAAAACACTTCAACAATTTATAAAAACAAGATATGAGATAAGAGGGAGTGTGGGTGTGCCCGCACGCTGGCCGTCCCAAGTTCAACTGAACACTTCAAGAGTTACCTCGTCCATTTGGTTTATGGTAGTTACCTTCCCCGAGAGTTAAGTCTCCCCCACCAGCCTCTAACACTCCGGAACCTATCAATGGTTCCTGCGTTATGCCTCCATAAATAGTGCTGTAAAACTATAAGGATATGGCATGACTCTCAGATGCCTGGGACCACCCCATACATGCCTGGGACCACCCCATACATACCTGGGACCATCTCATACATGCCTGGGACCACCCCATACATACCTGGGACCATCTCATACATGCCTGGGACCAGCCCATACATACCTGGGACCAGCCCATACATACCTGGGACCATCTCATACATGCCTGGGACCAGCCCATACATGCCTGGGACCAGCCCATACATGCCTGGGACCACCCCATACATGCCTGGGACCAGCCCATACATGCCTGGGACCACCCCATACATACCTGGGACCATCTCATACATGCCTGGGACCAGCCCATACATGCCTGGGACCAGCCCATACATGCCTGGGACCACCCCATACATGCCTGGGACCACCCCATACATGCCTGGGACCACCCCATACATGCCTGGGACCACCCCATACATGCCTGGGACCAGCCCATACATGCCTGGGACCAGCCCATACATGCCTGGGACCAGCCCATACATGCCTGGGACCATCCCATACATGCCTGGGACCATCCCATACATGCCTGGGACTAGCGCACTACAGATGTAACAACCTGTATCACTAACCTTGTAACAACCTGTATCACTAACCTTGTTATAACCTCTTAATTAATCATCAATATACAGATTCACTTATAGTCTGCACTGAAAACTTCCTTCCTGCTCACCTTGGCTCTCTACGTGTGGCTTGTAAACAGCCTCGGTAAGTTAATGGCTTGTTATTGAGGGTAATTAAGCCCAATTGAAGGAGGGGAAACGAAGATAATTACATCATTCTAACAGAAAGATTAACTTGAAGCGGCGACGAGCATTACTCAAGACATGACATTTAAATGTGTGCACGTCCTTATGAGTTATTCCCCCCTTGTTTCGGTTCCCAGTACAAGTCCTATACTAGTTACGAATAACAGTACTCTTATGTAAAATTGTGTACTATTGTACACAAGTGTGTACAATATAGCGTATTATTGAATTGTAGTACTTTTGAGTCGACATTTAAGGTTTAAGGAGGAGGTTAAAGTAACAACAATTAAACTATTAGTGCAAGCTTTGGTCCTGTGTCTTGTCACGTAACAACACTAACGTGATAACCAACATTAACTTAAATGAGAGCAAGAGATAAAGATAAGAGAGTAATCCCAAGAATTCTTTATTAACCAAGTGGTTGATCCACTGATGCTTATTCTGAGTAACTTGAGTAATGAGGAACTGTTACATTTTCCCTTTTGTAGACTTAATTACAAATATTAGAAGAGCCTTTCGTTAACCCTTCCTCCCTTCTTCGTTACAATGGGGACATGCCCCACACGACTGGCATATTCTCCACATTTTCCCAGATTCCCCAAACCTTCCGAGGCATTCCACCCCCACCCCCAAGCTTCCAGGGATATGCCCCCAAGCTTCCAGGGATATGCCCCCAAGCTTCCAGGGATATGCCCCCAAGCTTCCAGGGATATGCCCCCAAGCTTCCAGGGATATGCCCCCAAGCTTCCAGGGATATGCCCCCAAGCTTCCAGGGGTATGCCCCCAAGCTTCCAGGGGTATGCCCCCAAGCTTCCAGGGATATGCCCCCAAGCTTCCAGGGGTATGCCCCCAAGCTTCCAGGGATATGCCCCCAAGCTTCCAGGGATATGCCCCCAAGCTTCCAGGGATATGCCCCCAAGCTTCCAGGGATATGCCCCCAAGCTTCCAGGGATATGCCCCCAAGCTTCCAGGGATATGCCCCCAAGCTTCCAGGGGTATGCCCCCAAGCTTCCAGGGATATGCCCCCAAGCTTCCAGGGGTATGCCCCCAAGCTTCCAGGGATATGCCCCCAAGCTTCCAGGGATATGCCCCCAAGCTTCCAGGGATATGCCCCCAAGCTTCCAGGGATATGCCCCCAAGCTTCCAGGGATATGCCCCCAAGCTTCCAGGGATATGCCCCCAAGCTTCCAGGGATATGCCCCCAAGCTTCCAGGGATATGCCAACAAACTCCTAGAATATGTCCTAGGCTCCCGGAATATGTCCCGAGCCGCCGTCATCAGCAAGCACTAGACTTAGAACAATCTACCTACCTTATCTACATTACCTATCTACCTACCTTTTCTACATTAGAATGACAAACTGGTGCAATATGAAGGTACGGGACGTTATCTTGAGTTGATTTCGGGGCTTTAGTGTCCCCGCGGCCCGGTCCTCGACCAGGCCTCCACCCCCAGGAAGCAGCCCCTGACAGCTGACTAACTCCCAGGTACCTACCTATTTACTGCTAGATAACAGGGGCATAGGGTGAAAGAAACTCTGCCCATCGTTTCTCGCCGGCGCCCGGGATCGAACCTGGGACCACAGGATCACGTGCCTAGCGTGCTGTCCGTTCGGCCGGCCGGTGTTTCTGACCAAACTCCACTGGCAGTCGCAGTAGGATATGTAACTTACCATCTAACAACCATTTTTTTTATATATATATAAGAGTTGTTACATTCTTGTAGAGCCACTAGTACGCGTAGCGTTTCGGGCAGGTCCCTGGAATACGATCCCCGCCGCGAAGAATCGTTGTTACAACCAAGTACTGATTTTACTGTTGAGTTAAACAGAGGCTACAGTTAAGGATTTGCGCCCAGTAAATCCTCCCCGGCCAGGATACGAACCCATGATAAAGCGCTCGCGGAACGCCAGGCGAGTGTCTTACCACTGCACCATGGAGACTGGTGAGACATACCACCATTACCTAACTGGTGAGGGTGAGTGGCGGTGGTAACAAGCACTGCCCATCTTATGATGGTGACAACATACGAGTGGTAGCGGTGACAACATGACAGTGGCAACAGTGCACCAAGTGGCCGGTGGGGCCCGATGATGGTGTCAACAAGCGTGAGGGTGATGGTGTCCGAGCAGCTAAACAGTCGCCACTTACAGCTAAGCCCAGAAATCATCTCCAAGATGATTGCGCCACTGTTGAGAATGACAAGGTTGAGAAGTTTGCTTGTTGTCCTTTGTTGTGGAGGCTGGAGCGGCGACACTAGAGGCGTGTTAGAGGCACTATGGGGCGGGATGATGTGCTGATGGCGTCAGCTGGTCGTTGGGGCTTTGACAAAGCATTTGTTTTTGTGTGTTTGGGTGTGTGGGCGGCGCGAGATATGTCCACTGGTCAGCTGTGGCACAATTAGTCGATCGCCTGGAAATATTTAGCCAGTGCTTTGACTATTTGACCTTTTATATATAATGAGAGGTCGCCACCTCTTAACCTAATATATACTCGATGGTAAAAGGTATTTTAAGGGCGGTAAGTACTTATTTAAAGTTTACTCTGGCACTATGATGTCAAAAACAGTGAAGGAGGTAATGTTCAGCTGTTTCTGACACATTGCAGTGGTTGCAAAGTTCGTTGAAAATAACCTTCGTACAGCTTACCTCATGAGAAATAACATCTCTGCCTCCTCTGACCAACTGAGGTGTACCAATGTAATGTATCAATACAACTGCGGCTCTGGAGACTGTGCGCTCAGAAATATATGCTACATTGGACATACCACGAATACACCGAGTAGACCTCTTACACTTCACTTACAAGAGGGAGGTATTAAGCAACATCATTCTCAACACCACACCATCATCGTGAATCACCAAAACATGGTGAAAGATACGATAATAATCACACCCCGACGATCGTAGGAGGCTCCGTACGCTTGAGGCTGTGTTCAGTCGGGAGTCGACGCCCGTTATCAACATCCAGATGAATTAGATTTCGAATAACAAATTTGTAACAATAATTATTGTTGTTTTAGATTGAGTTACTCAGAACGAAATGTCCATGTAGCACGGGCTATAGTGAGCCCGTAATTGAGTTCGGTTATTCGTGATTACCTTGTTACTGTGATATTTGGGTCAAAGTTTTAAATGGAGGTGGAGTTTCCTCCTTTTCTCCCGTTTCTTTTCCGCTTCGGTTTTAGCACATTGGTTTTGTATAAAATAAATAATTGTGTTATTTTTTTACAAATTTGGCCGTGAGAGGTGAACGGCCTAGATTGGCGAGACTAAGGGTTAGGAGTAGACTGATCAATGTGAGGAGGGTAGCAGAGTCGCTGCTTCTCTGCGCTACCTTCGCTATATGAGTCGATACCTTCATATTTCAGAGCTGCACATATTACCAATGAAACTGACAAAGAATAATCATGAAATCAATAACCGATACGCTGGTGATGGCGCAGACATAACATGGTATTTATCATAGTTGTAAACCATTTTGTGAAATATACAGTAAGGGAACTCAGTAAGTGTTCAGTGTATCAATCGTCTAGGTGTAAACAGTTTTGTAAACTAAACAATGTAGGAAACATTGGTGTAACGGCTACTATGATAGTGCGTGCTGCATGCCATACACAGAAGTACCTGCGTTAGTGGACGGAGTGTCCAGCTTGAGAGGTTCAAGACAGGTGGTGGGGGTGGAGAGGGAGTCCCGGCGCAGCGACACGCTCACCCATGACCTCCGGGACTTGCCACGCCGCTCAGATTTTTGTGACTTGATTGATCGCTCAGATTTAAGAGATTTTACAGAGTGTCGTGAACGTGAGTGTAGAGGTGTGGAAGTGTCCATGGCGAGGAGCGTGGTGATGCTAATGTCATCGTACTCCCCCACGCTCTCCATCATGGTCTCCTGGCGAGCCAAGGGTGCCTCATCTTCATATGCTGTCTCGCTGCTCTTCCTCTTACTGGCAGCCTTTAACTCTATCTCGGCACCTCCCGAGTTGTCACACTTCCATCTGGACTCTCCAGCACCCGGGGACACGCGTCCTCTCCAGCACTCTCTCAGAAGTGGCTCTTCCGACGCATCATCGCCTCGGTTATTATTTGAAAAGTTTTGCTGCCCCGAACGAACTGTTGATATTAATTTTCTTTTAAGGGGTGGATCTGTGGTTGGAGGCCAGGGCTGTCGCTGTTGGTTAAGCTTGCACTGTGTTTTGTCGATACGTGCAAGAGTGTTGTCTATTTGTGAGCGGATGTTGTCCCCGAGAGCTAGAGCACGACCGTCAACGTGAGCCTGGGATTGGTGGGTGTGTTCCAGTGCTGGGTTGTCTAGTCCGGCCAGCGATGCTTCTGCCGCACCTTGTGTGACCCTCGCACTCTCCTGCTCTTCACAACTCATTGTTCCAACACCTTTCTCCTGAAAAACAAGAGGTGTTACATGTTCTTGGTTTACCCATGCTGCTGCGTCTTGTGCGCAGTGGGCTTCGTCTTCAAAACCATCCACATCTTCAATACCATCAAAAAATACCTGGGCATCTTGGAACGTGAAGGCATGGCTCTCGTCATAGCTGCCTAGTGTTTGGGGTGTGTGACTCTGGGAAAGTAAGTAGGCCCCTGCCTGAACGTAAACATTCTCATAGGTTGGGTGGTTGACGTGGTCGTAGCGAACATGCGAGGAGTCCCCCAGTGAGTGGTCCTCCACGGCTGACTCCCACCTGCTGCAGCTCTCAGTGTTCCTGACAACACCGGAGCCAAGGAGAAAGGCCTCCCTGCCCTCGCTGGCACCATCTCTGGCACCACCGCCAGGGTACGGCGGCTGTATCCGCGGACCCAGCAGGAGGGAATCATCCTCACCATCGAGGTATTCTCCAAAATACTGTAGCTGGCGGTGGTGGCTGTGTTGAGACATGAGCACATCCTGGTTAGAGTCGCCCAGGGAACTAGTGGTGATGAAGCGGACTGGTGTCTGAGGCAGTAGAGAAAATCTTCCTTGTAAAGGTTGGTGAGGGAAGGTGTATGTGGGGAGACGGGCGGCAGACAGGTGGGAGTGATGAAGAGTGGGTGAGAAGCACTGTGGCCGGGCTGGAGGGATGCTCTCTCTCAGATAAAGTGTCACTCTATCGTCTTCATCTACATGTTGAGGGTTGGTCACGCCCTGCATGACAGCCGTCACTTATGCACCAGTAGAGCAGCCTCACCTACAATGCGTCCACTTCGTTATGCATCACTAACGCACCCCGCACATGCAGTACTAACGCCAAGTTACACACATCGATCACACCACACAGCTCACACAGCAATAATATGC